>NC_091127.1:32572890-32872890 GCF_040183065.1 Periplaneta americana | reverse complement strand
CCATACAACAGCAGCTCTTTCATGTCAAACTATGCATAGGGCTGATAATTCTTCCAGAGCAGAAGAATGTGACTAAAGGATAACACCTTGCAAACATTATTTTTTAAAAGAAGCTATTTGATTAACAATGCAAAGTGTTATCCCAATTCAGCAGTAACTTCCAAGCCTGAATTCGAGAGAATAGCATATAAGATGACCTACAAGACAATATCTGGAGTTATTGATAACCAATATGTCTATACATTGCTTTCCAGTGGATTGAAATTGTTTGAATGCATAGTGAAGAAAATATAGACTATTTCAGTGTAATTAACTTACCGAGAAATTATTTTTTTATATTAATCATAAATTCATAAATTAAAATTACGAATGCAGTTAACAAGTGAAGGGTCCACTGCAAAAAGGGAAAATGTCGAATTTATTTAATTTTGCAGGAAATGAAATTTAAACTTTGACATTCTCCCTTTTTTATGTTGTATACCAATTCGTCAACATGATGTAGATTTTTTTTTAGTAGGTTATTTTTTGATGCTTTATCAACATCTTAGGTTATTTAGCGTCTGAATGAGATGAAGGTGATCATGCCGGTGAAAGGAGTCCGGGGTCCAACACCGAAAGTTACCCAGCATTTGCTCATATTGGGTTGAGGGAAAACCCTGGAAAGACCTCAACCAGGCAACTTGCCCCAACGGGAATCGAACCTGGGCTACCTGGTTTCGAGGCTAGACGTGCTAACCGTTACTCCACAGGTGTGGACAACACGATGTAGATCTGGAACTATCATCTTTCTTGCAGTGCAACAAAGTGTATTGTATTCTATTCCCTTTGATATATAATACTGAACCTTCATCTCATTTTTCACAAATTTACGACATTCCCCCTTGTTGCATTGACTCTTCAAGTCTGAATGTATACGATCTTATAAATAATTTCTTTTTTCTTCTGTTTTGCAGGTATTTTGATAGAGATGTGAACTGTGTTCGTGACTTCTTTAAGAGACGATTTGGCTATGAAAGCAGCTTGCACCCAACTTTCAGCGATATATTGTACGTAAAATTACAATTATTCATAAATTTATTTACTGTAATATAGATTTTAATGTATCATGGGATCTAGAATTTACTCAACACAACCCTAGAAAGAGGTTAGGTGTCTTGAAGATGACATAGTTTCTCAATATACATTTCGTGTTTTTAGCAAAAATTAATTTTTTTTATTATGTTATTGATATTCTTTTATTATTATGATTATTTTCTTCTCGAATTTTCATTCAAAGGGCATACATGAATGAAATTAGTATGGTCCAAACAAAATAAAGATGAACTTTAGTTTTGCAGATTTGCACAAAAATACCTTTTTTTTAGTAATTACAAAAAGTTAGATAGGCTATGTAACTTAATTTTGTGGTTTAAGTAGATATTTGCACTATTTTACGTAAAGTATTTGTATTTTAGAATCGCCATAATATTATTTTGCCATTTATGAAAATTGGCTATAGATCTCTATTCCTCCCAGGTACCATTTACAATTGGACGAGTTACACAATAAGAGACGAATCAACAAAAACCTGTTTTGGAGATACTGACCATTGAAATAAATCTGATTTTTATTAAACATTTTATGCAAGAAGTTTTGTAACATTTATATTATTACAAAAAATGGCACAAATAATAATAAAAAGGCTAACCAATTTTTAATAACAGACCATCAGTTGATTTAATATTGCAAAATAAATAAGTAAGTAAATAAATAACTAAATAAATAAATAAATAAATTTTATGCAATAAACAAATTTTGGAGATATCACATTCCTGGTTTTTTCCGAATTAAATAATCCAGCCAACATCAGATTTGTGCAAATATCTCAATTTTTTTCAAATTGTCTGTTGGTCTGTTGTTGCATAACTCCATCCAAATCATTATCCAGACATTTCATAATCTATATTGTTGTTGGAATCGTTCTCCTAGTTGTGAAATTTGAAACATTTTTCAAACTATGTATGATATTTTTGTTATTAGTACATAAATTAAAATTTAAAGTTATAATATTATTTAGACCCAAGTTACACATCACAGTAGCATTTAAATTCGGTGTTAACGAGTTACCTAATTAAATATTGAAAAATATTAAATCTCTTGGGAGTAAACTGGCTTCCTATGTCGAAAAATAGATGAGAAACATAATAATCTAGATAGTATTTGAATAAATTATTACATATTTTATACTACTGAGTCAATTTCCATCTTAGATTTTATGGTTACTTGAATGATAATATCATTGTCCATGGATGCAAAACATTGAGCTTGATTTCAAACAGGGCAAAGACATACTTACTTACTGGCTTTTAAGGAACCCAGAGGTTCATTGCTGCCCTCACATAAGCCCGCCATTGGTCCCTATCCTGAGCAAGATTAATCCATTCTCTATCATCATATCCCTCAAATCCATTTTAATATTATCTTCCCATCTATGTCTCGGCCTCCCTAAAGGTCTTTTTCCCTCCGGCCTCCCAACTAACACTCTATATGCATTTCTAGATTCACCCATATGTGCTACATGCCCTGCCCATCTCAAATGTCTGGATTTAATGTTCCTAATTATGTCAGGTGAAGAATACAAGGCATGCAGTTCTATGTTGTGTAACTTTCTCCATTCTCCTGTAACTTCATCCCTCTTAGCCCCAAATATTTTCCTAAGCATCTTATTCTCAAACACCCTTAACCTATGTTCCTCTCTCAAAGTGAGAGTCCAAGTTTCACAACCATAAAGAACAACTGGTAATATAACTGTTTTATAAATTCTAACTTTCAGATTTTTTGACAGCAGACTGAATGATAAAAGCTTCTCAACCAAATAATAACAGGCATTTCCCATATTTATTCTGTGTTTAATTTCCTCCCGAGTGTCATTTATATTTGTTACTGTTGCTCCAAGATATTTGAACTTCTCCACCTCTTCAAAAGATAAATTTCCAATTTTTATATTTCCATTTCATACAATATTCTCGTCACGAGACATAATCATATACTTTGTCTTTTCGGGATTTACTTCCAAACCTATCTCTTTACTTGCTTCCAGTAAAATTCTCGTGTTTTCCCTAATGGTTTGTGGATTTTCTCCTAACATAGTCACATTATCTGCATAGACAAGACATACTTTGCTTTATTTGAATTTCTAAACGAATTTTAGGTCTGCTCAATATCAAATTGAATGCTGGAAGTTCTTTCCCACATGTATGAATAAATTAAGAGTATAGTGTGAATTATTTTCAGGAAAACAACACCCCTGTCATTTTTACGGCATGTTATAGGATAGCTTTGTAAAAATATTTTTTTTTTATAGGAGAGAAGATGATCTGGATGTAGAAGTATCAGCCAGTGGTTTCACACGTCAAATGGAGAAAGATCTACATGTTGAAATGGGAATTGTAACAGAAGAAAATGGAAGTAGTGTTGAAATAAACAAAGAAAATGAGACAATTGGGAATGAAGAAGTGGAAGAATTACGGAAAGAAGTAGAAGATATGTTGAATGAAGAATTCAATGAAAAACAGAGGAAAACTGGTGACGATTATACCCACAGTACTTCTGAGTCTGATAATTCTCGTGTACTTTTAACTACTACAACAGATACCAAGTCTCTGGAGATTGACCGTGAAGAGGTTCAAGTACAGAAGGAAGAAGAGAGTGCTGATTGTTCATCTGGCGAAGAACTATCTGAATGTAAACAGGGGAGGACGAGGCTATTTAGCAACAGTTGCAGTGTCTACAGTACCTCAACAGCAGCAACAATAGCTCCAGAAGAAATTCGAAGTCGGGTTAAGAAGACATTACAAAAGCGAGAAAAAGTTGCCGTAAGGAAAAGAATCACAGTGAAGGGTGAAGCCAGTGCTGTAACGAGGTCCAGAAGAGAAAACATGGACACCATCAAACAGTGCAATGGCATCTGGGACTGGGATTGAGAACTTAACAGTTAATTCTTGTATATAAATGAAATGTTATATAATAAACATATGCAAGAAAAACTTATATTAACTAATGACTTCAATTTTTTCATTGTCATATGTGGGGATCTGAAGCAAAGGGGTACAAGTGACATTTTGTTTTCTAAAAAAAAAAAAAGATGAGTAAAGTGCATCCTGGGTAAACTACAGCATATAAAATTTTAGTGACAAAGTGATATATATTTCTTTAACCACATCACACATTAATATTTAAAATTAAAACTTCACGGAATTTACAAAAGCTTAATAACTTTTTTTTATCACATTTTCTCTAAAGTAACTATTGCACTTATACCTCCTTACTTCTGACCCCCTCATTATTTATGTTTCTGGTTACAAAAAACAAAAAAGTTTTTATTGATAAGTATGTATACATAGAAGGAACCACAGACAGAATTGGGAAATTACTAAGAAATTCAATATCAAGACTGTATACAACACCCCACGCAAGATCTCCCACTCGTTAGTCAAAGTCAAAGATAAACTTCCATACCTCCAATCAGCCGAAATATACATGGTCCATTGCTCCTGCGATCTAAAATACATAGGCCAAACTGGACGTATGATGTAAGATTGAAGGAAGGAAAACATGTGACTCTGCAAATACGGACCATACGAAAAACCAGCTGTAGCCTTACACAGATTCAGGCCACACCACCGATTTCGACAATATCAAGCAGTAGCGGCCGGTGATCGAAATCCTCGGTGAGGCCAGATGCAACTAGTTTAAGTGCCTCCGATAGAAAATGTTTATTTATGATATTAATTATTATTATTAGATTATTAATATCATTATTACTGTATTATTATTATTAATATTAGTCTATTATTATTATTATTATTATTATTATTATTATTATTATTACTAATAATGAAAAATAATAATTTCACTCACCAAATAAGCTGTTATGCTGCGAGTTTCAGTGATTGTTTCAGTGTGATGAAGCAACCCATATTATGTGTTGAAATTTCCCTTTCTTTCTTTTCTTTTTATTTTTTTTTCCTTTGACAGCAACAAATAAGGCCAACAGAGAAGTTTATTTTGCACCACATTACTACTTAACCATTTATGTTGCCCATACCAGGATGCAATAGAAACTCGCGTTTTAAGATTATCTGTCAGAAAAATTTTCAGCAATGTCATAGGTATCTCGACAGGCTCTCTCTTTATTTAAAACTTCCTTTCTTTCAATATTTCTTCTCGAAAAAGGACACTCTAACAATGAATTAACTACACCAGAATTATTTCTGGCATTTGTTTCTGTTTGTATTTACCCGAAATACATAACAACATTGACCCAGATTCACTACACGAAGTACAATAACCCTTGCTTAAGTCATAAACTAAGACATAAAAGGAGAGAATAGTGTGGGCCTCTGCCTGCCAAAGAGCTGGAATGTTTGTTATTTATGGCCTATTTAGGAAGACAAGTCACCCTATTCCTACCCCACTCTACCCTTGAGGCCGGCCCATGGTTAGGAGGAGTGAAACCTGACCAGGCCGGACGAATTGTGCCTCAGTTACAACATTTTAAGCACAACCTCAAAAGCCCGCGAAGACACACGAAAATGCAAAAGCAGACCTGGCACGAGCGATCCTGGCCTCAGGAACAAATTTTACTGCAAAACAGGTCTATCTACATCACAAAGTTTTCAAATGCTTCTATACAGCAATATATGCTTCATTGAAATTACTAATACATTACATAAAAACAAAATTTGATTTCAGTTAAGTAAGTGATTGAGGCCCGGCCTCACTTGCCTCAGTCAATCAGCCGCCACTGATATCAAGATAATAGATAAAGAAGACAACTTATACAGAAGACTGGTCAAAGAAGCCATCCACATCAAACTACACCCCATGAACATTAACAAGGACGATGGGTTACAACTCAGCAACTCATGGGAAAGTCTATTCCAAGATCATTCTTAAGAACGGGAAACCAGGTCTCCACATGTACGCGGCGCCCCTTCATCCAGACATCGGGCACGGAATCAAGGTCACTCTTTCGGACCTTATGAGGGCCAGTCTTTAATATGAATACTTCCCTCCATACAGACCTCAACTGGATTGGACAGCGAAGAACCAATCAGATGCCAGAAGGAGAACCTACGACCTATCACCGAAAGTCCTTCCACCATTGAGACTCCTATATACAGGGCATATCAAAAGTCCGGTAACACTTTCAATATTTTATTACACAAAAACTACTAAGAATAGCACTTTCAAACACACGTCAGTTTAAAGTCAAACTTTCAAAGTTCGTTTTACACCTTACAGAGATTCAATGTGTGAACCACGAGTGACTCGGCAGATGTCCAAACGATAGTCAAACTCTTCCCATGCCCTTTTCAACATATCCTCTGTGACCGTGGCGGCAGCTTCTCGAATTCTGGTTTTTAGTTCCTCTAAATCACATGGCAAAGGCGGTACAAACACACTGTCCTTTAGTTACCCCCATAGAAAAAAGTCACATGCAGTCATATCGGGTGACCTTGGTGGCCATGTCATGAAACATCTGTCCCTTACTCCAGCACGTCCTATCCAACGATCAGACATCTCCGTATTCAGGTAAGCACGAACTGCAGTGTGGAAATGTGGCAGAGCCCCATCTTGCTGAAAGATGAAATCGTCATCGAGATCTTGTCTAAGTTGAGGCACCAACCATTGCTCCAACATGTCCAGATATGAATGTCCAGTCACAGTAGTCTCAATGAAGAAGAAAGGTCTGTACAGTTTTCGTTGTGACAACGTGCAGAAAACATTCACCTTTGGTGAATCACGCTCATGTTCAATGATCCTGTGAGGTTTCTGTGTACCCCAAACACGACAGTTGTACTTGTTAATTTTCCCAATCGTATGGAATGTCGCTTCGTTGCTGAAAATTACGCGGCTGAATAAGTCATAAGCTTAATTTTCAGTGACGAAGCGACCGAAGTTTATCCAGAGTCCATGTTTTAAGACTTTTTTGTAATATGTTGTGTATGTAGGAACATTCAGTGCTTTAAAGCACACCTTTGGTCCATCATCAGAGAAGTCAAGAAAAGAGGAACCTCTCTCTATGTTGAATTCATTACCAAACCAATAAATAGCTTTTGTTAACAGACCCAGCAAATAGATTTCCTATTCCCTGTATTTCATGCTAATGGTACATTGCTCGAAAATAGTGATATTGATTTCTTTACATTCATTACATTCGGCCAAAAAAAAAAAAAAAAATCAAAGTTGTACACTGCCTTGCTCTTTCTGTCAGTCCTTCTCGATGCAAATGCTAGCAGACAACCACTTTCCCAATTGCCATCGATTCTAGCAGATGCAGTAAAATCTATCTTCGTTGGTTTGGGAATGTAAAGGAGGTAGCAAATGATGAAGTACAAAAGGGTATAGAACAAAGTAAAGCAGTGACTTACGAAAGATCTATAGTACAGTTACCTCTGGATATAGTGAACTCAGTTATAGTGAACATTCAGCTATAGTGAACTTAAATCGTTGGTCCCAACCCGCATAAAATTGAAAGAATGTGTTGAGAACAACATTCTAAATTTCTTACTCCTTTAATCAAAGAAAAAAGGTAGGATTAGTGATTCCTAGACAACGAGCCATACTGTAAATTCATACAACACCTGACGACCTTACTTCACTCCACCTCGAAGGGTTGCCATTCTGTTCTCAGGCACGCTACTCTACTGTTATTTCTAATATTCCACCGTCAAAGGGGTACCTTTTGTTCTCAGAAAGGTTTCCATTATGACTGATAGCATCGAAACAAAGGAAAATGAAATTGCCTTCTTTTATTAAAAGAGGACGAACATTATGTCCAGAGCATAAATGAAGGTAAGATTTCGATGGCTTTCAAACTCCATCAACCCTCTCCCAGTTTCCATTAAGTGACCCGGGAAATTCCAAGGCTAAGTGCGCAGTCACACCGTAACAATTTGTCATTTCTATGTAACTGGAGAAGGGGATATAATAACGAACTATACGAAATGTTTTTTAGACTGATATAATTGCCACAATAAAATCCTCAAGAATAAGATGGCTGGGACATGTTATGAGGATGGATGGAAGAGAAACACCCAACAAACTTTTATCGAATGAAGCAGGGGGGCACAGAAAACGAGGAAGACCGAGACTTATATGGTTGGACGAAGTGGTGGAAGATTTGGTAAGGATCGGAATTCAGAATTGGAGAAGGAAAGCACAAGAGCGTGAGACATGGAGAAGAACTGTTGAAGATGCCAATGCTCACCCCGGGCTGTAGGACAAGTGATGATGATGACTATAAAATGTCTAAGAAACGTCTAACAAAAATTTTATAATGACCATTAGATAATGTTTGGTGAAGTATACATTGTGTCCCACTATCTTAACTTGCATCCCTAACCCACTCTGGCTGACAACAGTACGGTTCACTTGTACCTAGGTTTTGAGCAGGAGACCCTAGGTTCAGTGGCGGCTCCTGCGTATTTCTTAAGAGGAGGAAAGAAGTTAACAGTACGAAATGATACCTTCTTGAATGAAACATGCTACAAATTAGCCTACAGGCATACATTTAAGACCAGGTAGCGTTGGGGTTGGCCTTCCCTTCTGTACAGCAATAATCTGTTCTTGTAAACTGAGTTTCCTAAATTTTACAAAACATATTATGTTTTCACTTCCATTCATTGTTGAATAACTGCACAAATTAACAATTAGAAGGAAACTCACAATCTCGCAGCATTTCTCGCGCACACTACAGCATCACACGTGTTGGAAGAGACTATAGGTACTAACACGTAATCGGAACAGTTTTACGGAAATGGGAATGGGAAATAATCTGAGGAAAGCGAGAACACTGCACCCACCCACGTGGTCTGTGTTGCCACATGTACATTTTACAAGTTCAGTATCACATGCTTTTGAAGAATGTCAGGTCTTTTGGCTGTTGCCCTGTCTAGTAGACAATGAATGGAAATGAATTCCAGGGGCCAAAATACTTGCGATACTAACGTAGAACTAACTACTTCCTCTTTGTTTTATATAAACCCAACTTAAACTTTCAAATGTCCTTGAAAGTTTCAAACCATGAACAGTAGCCTATATAAAGTACAATGAATAATATTTTTTATTTTTAAAAAAAGTTTATATGGTATCTTTCATAGCTTTGCGTTGAAACTGTTTTTATTGTGCCTCCTCCTAGATGTGTTATAGTCTGGTTGAATGCAAAATCGTTAGATGGCAGTGGTGGCGAGCTTGCTGCATGACTAGTCGGTTTCTATTTCCCGCCCATGCACAGTGGGCCAGAATCGACTCAAAATGGGACAAAATTATTTTATGTCTCTATTGTTTTCTTGGATGCATAAAATCAATAGATATTCAATATTTTTCACTTTTTCTTTAAGTTAAAAGCACTTTCACAACATAATAGTTTTTTTATTCAATATCTGATTCCTCATCATTACATTTGCATTACTGACATTTTCTTCATGAATGGCACTTCTTTCTTCTTCCTCACTAGAATCTTTCAGTAGATGTAATGCTTCCTTCCACAAAGGAGTTTTGTGTTTTTATGTGACTTTCTGATATTTGAAATGAGGGGATCGGAAGATATGAGAAGGTTGTTGACTAAATTTGTCATTGTGTTTTTACGAGAACCCTTCCTTGTGTGGGGCTCTCAATATATTTTAATATCTTTATTATGAGCCTCCTGAGCCTCCTCAGATAACTGTCCAATTGTAAGCAGAGATGAGTTAATAATAATCTGAGACCCATGGATGAGAATTTTGTGTACGCTAGCTGGGAGGTTAAACCAGGGATACTTCTGAATGAACAATTTTGCATTTTCTAGCGCATATTGATTGATAGAATCAACTTTAATGTCTCTTCCACTAGAAATGACTCGAAGAACAACTGCAAAACGTATAATTAAGTCTTTGTCTATCCCGATTATGGATGATGTTAATTCGTAATTTGAGAAGAATCTTTTAGCATTATTCCCGCCGTTTGAGGTTCCACTCTCCCTGGTTTAGGTTTTTCCAGAAGAAGTCCCATCTCATTTCGAAACTGACTCTGAATTTCTTCCTTTCTACTTTTCATAAATTCGTCTGGCTGTATGATCTAATAGACTCTGTAACTTCACTTCTGCATTTATTTCTGTCACAGTAATATCACTTGGATAGCAATGCAGCTTTGCTTCACGAACTTCATTGTACGTTGGATATAAATCTACATTTCTAGGTTTTGCTTGCAGTCTCAATAAAGTTTATTAGATAATTTTGCATCCATTATCAGGGCTAAAACATCATCACCACTATATTTTGCAACATTTTTGCAGGAACCACTATGCTCGTTATATGCAGTTAGAATTTTTGCTGTATGGGTTGGTTTACTTAGAGCATTTTCCATTAATTTAGCTGCTTCTTTTTACCACAAGCCTTCAGACTTATCTGAGTAGCAAGAGCAAGCGCAACAGGATCGGCAGCTTCTCTGAGATGTTCAGTTTTCCTCCTCTTGGTCTTCTTAGATGATTCAGAGAATAATTTTCTTGGATGACCAGAATGACTATGAACACTATGAACTGTGAACTATGAACATCCAGCTACATGTTCAACATGAAATTTATTACATGGGGGTAGCTTAAATTCTTGATCCAACGAACTGCCATATTTTTCTTCCTATTTATTTTTTTTTCTGCAGCAATTCTTCTATCTTTCATTAAAATTACTGCAGAGTAAACTATTTGTTTTCTTTAGTTCTGAAGAAAAATCTTGTTGACAATTTTCACTTAATCCTAATTATGAAATAACAAACTCATGAACAGCTGTCTTATCATTATTATTTTGTAGCAGGGCTTCCATGATTTCACAGTGTAAAAACAGCGGTCATCTGGAATAGTATTGAATAATACGTAAGTATCTGAATTTTAGCACATTAAACAGAAACGTGCAAGTAGCTGCAGCTGAATACGACTTTTCTGCAATCTATAGGGTCTGTTTAAACTAGCGTCACAAAAGTTTTCGTGACATCGAGTGACACGCACTTTATAACTCTGTTTAAATATTGAAAACTAAAATATATTAGCTTAAATTGCATCCCTCCAAGTTATCGCAAATATTTACACTCTATTTAAACCAATTAAAAATTACATATATTCCTAATAAAACCTACCCTTTGTTCTAACATTCTCAGCTATTGTTATTTCTTTATTCATTAATATGACCTCATAACACACACCACTGTCTCAAGTGCACGGCCTAGAAGTGACTGGTGCACTATCGCCTGGTTACAATAGCTCTCTTTCAAGGCTGTAGCCACAGTTGTTAAAACATGTTATCGATGATGCATCATGAGTTTAGTGCTCACCAACATCCCTACTATGAGTATACACTGTCAAAAGTATTGCAAAAAAAAAGTTTATTTTTTCAATTTTGTCCCATTTTCGACTCAGTCTGGCCCACTGTGCCATGCACTGATTCAGAGGAGGATCTCCTCCCTATCCGTTCATTTACTTGCTTTAAAATTCTGCTTCTTTCTCTGGCCGCTAATGTGCTGTTGTCTATGTGTGCTAACTGCAGTAAAGGAGGAATGGATTGACTTTCCTCCACACAAACAATCTCGCATCTTTCTCACAGTTTTCTAGCAGCACATGAGCGCGCGTCGTTTAAAACTCGATAAACAGAGGTTTTCTTATAGCTGAGAACTTAAAAATTATCGAATCTTCCTCGAATTTCAAGGCATGTATTTTATTTGGTATTTACTTTCAAAAGAAAAAAAAAATGTGAGGAGGACGTTCCTCCCTTCCCTCCCCCGAGGAACAGCCACTACCTAGGTTAGCCCCCTCCATGGGACGCCCAGTTGGCATTCGGGGAATACTATGGAATGATGACAGAATGGGAAAATGTTGACGTAATGATGTAGGTGCGTTATATGTAGGAATGGGGGATTCCCGAGATAAACCTTGAGATTTTTCTGGGGGGATTCCCGAAGAAAAACCTTGAGATTTTTCTGGGGGATTCCCGCCACAAGTGTCACTAGACTATCTTAAAAAAATGTATTTGATACGTTTCATGAAAAGAATCCCCACTAGTTATGAACCACTGGTTTAGATTACGAGTGTGCCTCAGAATTTTAAATTACAACTTTAGTGTGCCACATGTTGAAAAAGGTTGAAAAACGCTGGTTTAGCCAATCCTATATTGTGAATTTTTATAGAAATTATGTTGGATAAAAATTCGATTTTGATAAATTTGGGTATCGGTTTATGATATTTTACGTGACAATATCTAGCAACTATTAGACAATTTGTATCAGACTTTTACTAGATATTTTCAAATGACTGTTAGAAATTATGTTATTTTATATTATATTTCAGATACTGTCATTACAGAGATATTGTAGATGTTAATAGAGCTACAATTATTAGAAATGTATTAGGTTACTGTTATATGTTTTCTATTATACAGAGTGTCCCACAACTTTTGGGTCACTCCTATAACTAGCGTATTTCAGTTTAGGTATCTAAAAATAGTTTTGTATTTACTTTGTAGGGTTGACCAAAGCCCACCGTTTGGAGTAACTGGCAATCATACAGAATGTTACAGAAATTCTTAATAACACAAAGTTATGTTTTAATAGCACACCATATATTTCATTTCGGGGCAAAGACTAATTGTTTCCCGATCTCTGATTGGTTAAGAAAAACCCTGATAGAACTGATATTTAACCCTTGCGATGAATTTCGGTGAAGTTCGGAGGGCCTATAGTCAAATTCACTCTCCTCGCCTCTACGGTTTGGCTCCCTGGGATCTTTTAGGATGCGAAAAAGAGAGAGGTGTGCGGAAGAAAAGCTACCGCATTTATCTTTCCCAAGAAAAACTAAAATACGCGCCTAGCTTGAGAGTCGGCGCAGTAGATCCAATAAGGCCATTTGGACTAGGCCACTTGTGACGCAACTGGTGTAGCTGCCACATTAAATTCATTAGTCACCGTGAAAAGGATTATCACCCACTGGTGGCGCCACCGTAAAATAAATTTTTGTTCTTTTGAGAAAATGTCATCGAACGAATCTATACTTCTCCTTGCTCTGTTAATAAAAAAAAGGCAGAGAATGATGAAAATGTCTATATCGACACCAGAGTGCTGCAGAACAACGCTTAAAACCGGTTTATATTCGACCGGTCGCAGAACAACGGCGAGCTTGAGCATTCAGCCGAATATCTGTACTTCAAGCGGTTGCGCCTGCTAGCTATACAGAACCACAGAAATATACTGGGTGTTCATTTCAAAGTGTGTCATGACGTCACTGTCGGTGAGTCAGCGATTTGAAGCGAGTTTCTGCTTTTATTTCAGAGAAGTTGCCTATTAATCAAGGCGTTCAATCTGAACTTGAGAACGTGTACGGTATAACTTGAACGTCGTAGCAACAGATGGCGGTCTGTAAAGTCTGTGTGCTACCATAACCTCTTTCGAACTGTGTTTTGCTCGGGCAAGTCGTACGCAGGGTATTTATTATCATCGGTTGCGTACCGCAACATTCCACAACACAAATCAAATGCTCCGTGTTCATGTTGACCGTTGAAGTTAATGTCAACAAATACGTAAGTAATCGTCTTAATCCTCTCCTAAGAAAAAAAACTCACCTCAGTACGTGTTTCCAAACAGTTCACATTCCTGCTACTACCGGCGTTATGGTACGTATCGGTTAGTACTCTTCTGAATGAACGCCGTACTTTCTAGGCAACATCTCTGGCACATACGCCTCTGCGGATATGTAGGAAGACTGAATTCTCTAGGCTCTTCGGCTAGCCAGATGACGGCATATAGCGAGCCATGACACACTTTGAACTGAACACGCAGTATAGGACAGAATACCAAGCGCATTTCACCATACAGGAACTCTGATGACATGTAACTGCACAAATGGGATAACAATTGAAGGAAATGTACTTTTCCTAATTTAAAAAAGTGTTAGCTTGAAATAGGATTATAACTGATTCGAACATTGGACCATCCGCGAGACGCAAGAGCTTCGCAAACTGTCTATAGCGCCAGGCGTTCAGTACCAATATACAATTTCTATCTTTCGTAACCGGTTGTGCACGATTCTAATCGGTACATCCAATGTTAGCTTCAAGAGAAAAAAAGGATTGTATTATTCTTTATTTGAGTAACTGTGCGGATAATACATTTTTCAATATCGCATATCAAAATCGTCATTTTTCGAACTTCTGGACTACATAAAAGAAGATATAGTCTAAGTGTGTTGACACGAAGATGTATTCCATCAGAGATAGAGATGTTTTTATTTTTGCCCGCCTTTCTCACCACTTTTAATAAGTTTTCACTCGACATCATACCAGTCAACCAGCACAATCAACTTTGTGGTTACGTGAAGAGGGTGATAAGGATGCGCGCGCAGTTATGGTGGCGCCACTAGTGATGTAACTTAATAGACTACATAATGTTTCAACTAGTAGTGACGTCACAAAATGCTGCCCGATTTGGTGCTGGGGCTGTCCACCAGCAAGTCACCTATTTTCGATGGCGACACTAGTAAAATTAAGTATTTTAATAAATCAGGATTTAGTATTTTCTTGAGCGATGTTAGTTTTTGTATTTTAAGATATTTGCCAACTATTTTGAAATTACATCCAAGGACATCACACTTAATGTAGACTTAATCTTTTATTTTTACTTAGTGTGGTGTTATAAAAAGATGATGCGATATATTCCTCTTAAATTTTATGAGTTCAAAGACTGAATTACATAAGTGATAACTCCGTCCTTTTTTACATCAAAGTCTTCGCTATCACCAAGAGTGTTTATCACAATCGAATGTCAATTGTCCTTGGCCATCTTCTTTGCACTACTACAGTAAAATCTCTACATTTTTACAGTCTGCTTTTATCGTTATAAACTGTTTTTAAAGCTCAGATTTATTGAGAGGGGCTGCATTTTGATTTGCGGTAATGGCTACTAAAATAACCTTTCGCCTTCAATACATCAATCATCTTCTCGAGTGTTATAAGGCCTATGTATTTCCAAATGATTTATACGAATAAACATTTAGCGGAATGGTGGTATTATCTGTGATATTATCTATAGGTCTACATAATCTTGTTATGTTATGGATTGGTGGACTCTTATGTTTCCAGATTTCCTTCCATTAAATTGATTAATTAGTATGATTTTGCTTTCTCAGTCTCCCAGAATTCGCTAATTCTTTTCTCTTTAGGCTTGTATTCTAACATTTTGCATGGCTGGGGAGAGACATTCTGTTGCTAGGTCTAGATTCTTTCGAATTTATCTATTTTACCGTAATTTGGTGAAACTTGATGCTAGTATAAACAGTCACGAAGCTTGAGTTGTTGAGGGTACTAGAAACAATAGACTGTGCCGGTACTATTTCGCATTGTCTGTATTGAGGCGATAGTAGCGATCTTAGTGGTTAGAAACTATCTATGGGTGCATATTTACTACGTATTGAGCTTCGCGACTGTATATACTAGACTGTGATGCTACTGTATAATTTAATATCTTTTTTTTTTATTATTTTTAGCACTGGTGTCCAAAAGTCAATGTGTTGTACATTTTCCGCCTACGTTTTACATGATTTTCTTTTAAAACTCTATTTAAAAAGCCCAACAACATAAGAAATTTTGTATTTTTAACTGAATATCTTCCTCTTCATACAATATACAACAGCTCAAATATTATATAATCTGCTGTCTATCCAAGCCAGACCAAAACAATATGACGCTACTGACTGATTTGAGATTGGCTGAAAGCCAAAGCCAATATCCTACTACAAAATATAGTCCCATAAATATTTCATTACAACTCAAACGTTTACACATATTATGTCAATTCAAATCAGTGCAATGTAATTAACCATTAAGATAGGTTAAGAGAAACCTAGTATACCTATACATTAATGTGTACTTGATCTTTTCTCTTTACCGCGGCGTAGTGATACATTAGTATGGTTCTTGCATTGGATAGATAACATGTACTATTTTGTTTCAATACTGTAGGGTAAATGTTGGTAAATTGTGATATGAGTAATATTGTGATAGTTCTTTTTGAGAATTTATTACAATTTTACTGAACGAGAGGAAGATCGGTTTCTCGCGTCAACGTATTAAGGAAATGTTCGTGGATAAGTTTCTGCACAAAACCGGTCCTTCTCTCTCTCTCTCTCTCTCTCTCTCTCTCTCTCTCTCTCTCTCTCTCTCTCAGTAAAATTGTAATAAATTCTCAAAAAGAACTATCACAATATTACTCGTATCACAATACTAGAAACCTTTATCCTGTACCTATAATATTTCGAATAGAGTTTCGCCAACCTACTTTTTGTGAAATTTAGAATATCGAGAAATAGACGACATTTTACTGAAGGAATCGATATACAATATAATAAGCTCCGCAACACCCTACAAATAGGCTGCAAGACAGTGGCGTCCCATCCGAGGCGTGTAAAACATGCTGCGTGCTTTGCGGCAATAAATCTTATCTGTGTTGTAGTTATATAAAAATCAGTGTATTTTAAGTCGTGTGTGCTTCAGATTTAAGTATAGCTGTTACAGATAATGATTTTAAGTACTACCCACAACCTTCCTACTTGCAACTCTATGTAGTATTTGGTGCATTCATGGTAACTCTTGAATAATAATAATAATAATAATAATAATAATAATAATAATAATAATAATAATAATAATAATAATAATAATAATTCACATGTTACTAATTTGTGATGTATGCAATGGAGGAGGAAAGTAACTGTCCACCTTACCCCATTATCTTCTGGCTTAGATTCCTCATGAGTGATGCCTTGATGGTGTCACTTCTGAGGTTCAAACCCATCTTCGGACAATTGACTAAACAACATCAATATTTCACGCTGAACAACATTTAAAAAATACTGTAGTTCAATATTACAGTATCTTTCAATAAATCCAAAGTAATGACATTCCTAGGACAACAGTCAATAAAAAGTAAAATTTTAATTGCAATAGGTTCTTCAACCCTCCCGTATCTCCAAAGACCTCCCGTATTTCGATTACTGTATTCGGTCTCCAATATTTTTATGGACTTATGGCGAAGAATTCTTCATACTATGCGAAATAAAAATTACTATGTGTTGTTACTATTTGCATTAGTGATATTAAAACACCTTATTACAATAATAATAATAATAATAATAATAATAATAATAATAATAATAATAATAATAATAATAATAATAACAACAACAACAACAACAACAACAACAACAATAATAATAATAATAATAATAATAATAATAATAATAATGAAATGCATATAGAGTGTTACTTGGGAGGCCGGAGGGAAAAAGACCTTTGGAGAGGCCAAGACGTAGATGGGAAGATAATATTAAAATGGATTTGAGGGAGGCGGGATATGATGGTAGGGACTGGATTAATCTTGCTCAGGATAGGGACCAATGGCGGGCTTATGTGAGGGCAGCAATGAACCTCCGGGTTCCTTAAAAGCCAGTAGGTAAGTAATAATAATAATAATAATAATAATAATAATAATAATAATAATAATAATAATAATAGTCACGAAACTGATACAAAATGTTGTTCATTTGAAATCCAGGAATAAATTATAGAAAGATATTCAGAGAGCGTTTTAGCAACATTTATATTATTATTATTATTATTATTATTATTATTATTATTATTATTATTATTATTATTATTATTATTATTTTTAATTTACTGCAGGACTATTCAAATACCTGGGAGCAACAGTAACAAATATAAATGATACTCGGGAGGAAATTAAACACAGAATAAATATGGGAAATGCCTGTTATTATTCGGTTGAGAAGCTTTTATCATCCAGTCTGCTGTCAAAAATCTGAAAGTTAGAATTTATAAAACAGTTATATTACCGGTTATTCTGTATGGTTGTGAAACTTGGACTCTCACTTTGAGAGAGGAACATAGGTTAAGGGTGTTTGAGAATAAGGTGCTTAGGAAAATATTTGGGGCTAAGTGGGATGAAGTTCCAGGAGAATGGAGAAAGTTACACAACACAGAACTTCACGCATTGTGTTCTTCACCTGACATAATTAGGAACATTAAATCCAGACGTTTGAGATGGGCAGGGCATGTAGCACGTATGGGCGAATTCAGAAATGCACATAGAGTGTTAGTTGGGAGGCCGGAGGGAAAAAGACCTTTAGGGAGGCTGAGACGTTGATGGGAAGATAATATTAAAATGGATTTGAGGGAGGTGGGATATGATGATAGAGACTGGATTAATCTTGCTCAGGATAGGGACCAATGGCGGGCTTATGTGAGGGCGGCAATGAACCTCCGGGTTCCTTAAAAGCCAGTAAGTAAGTAAGTAAGTAAGTAAGTAAGTAAGTAAGTAAGTACTGGAGGACTATTCACAATATTGGTGTTACAGTAGTCTGTACGTCCCACTTGTCTTATAAATAAAATGTAGTCTGAAATAATCTGACAAGTAATTTTTAAGTACATACTCTCTAAAATAGTTGCTTTTTAGAGTGTTATTAGTCGGTGAACTTTAGTGGCTTAGGTCATTATGGCAACCTTTAATATTCCAACATTTTTTCATTATGTTTATCAGACGGCAGTGAGAATATAACAATTGATTGACTATGCCTTTTATACTTATATTTGTATTTTACTTTATTTTATTTCATATAATTTAGAAAGCTTTCACTAAAAATTAATGTATGCACCACATACACAAAACCTTACGCGGACTCATCCCGTATTTTGGACTCTGCTTACGCCTCGTACAAAAAACCCACTAAATTCGTCCGCTGAAGTCTTATTTTGCGTAATTTGATACATAAATAGCTTCGTTCTTTATTGCATTTTTATCAGCTGGGACAGTTACAACAATATGTTGGCGTTATTATCAGCAAAGTTATGTATACGGTAATTTGTTTTCTACTATTTTCCGCGGATTGTATTGGAAAGTCCCACAGTATAGTGGTTATTTCTGTCACGACAACTTTTTTTATCATGTATGTACTAGTAAGTGTCCAGCTAATGTTTCGCTCACTGGATTGCATAAATGCATAATGTATTAGTTACACATGTTACGTCTAGCAAGATATTCATGTGGTGCCCATTTAGGAATCTTGACACTGACATAATCTTTTATTAGTTAGTTAGCTAGTGGGGTTTAAAAGGGCGCATCAGCTGCTAAGGCTATTTGCGCCCTTTTCAATATTTTGTATTCAGTGCTACAATAATTCAGCTTTCTATCTCATCTTTTTGATTACCCTGTCTGAACGATCTGAGCTATTTTTTCTCTAATAAATAATTCTTCATTGATATTTTGTAAGTGCTAACCGTGTCTTAATTAACATAGGTATTATATATACAGGGACATCATTTTATTTTTACTAACATTTTTAATGTTAACCTGGCTATACCTTTCTATTAACGATTGAAACAGGAAACACCATTTGCTACCCCTTCCACGACTGGAGTTCGATGATACCGGCGTAAAATACAAATCACTTTACTAGGTATAGGAGGGAAGAAAAGTAGTTCATCCATTTATGTAGACTAGGAAATACCGCAATTTTGAGTTTGATAATTTTCATTAGGTTTTTGTTTAATCAAAATACAGTACTGTATTAACACTTAGTGTTTTTACTCACGAATTGAGCTATCCATTCGGACGTAATAATTAGGCCTATGCAGTGTATATTGTACTGTTAGAGCACATTAGCGTACAATATAGGGAATGAAGTTAAATTGAAAAATAATCATAATATGGATATTTAAACACATTTTTTAAAATGGTGGCCGTTCATTTCGATATAGGCTTCAGTTCTTTTGTGCATATTATCGCACTATAGACTACTGTACCTAATTCCAATTACCAGTTTCGTCCTTCGTACGGGTAACTCATGTTGAAATAATTCCGTACCTACTCTATAAAAGAATACCTTACGTACTGTAAATTTAATCTTCACTTCTGCCCGATCCGAAAAGATAAAATTACTCAGAAATGCTATCTACTGTCCGTCCAAGTGGTTTTGTCGCAGGGTCGTAGAAAGGGGGGGATCACGTGACAGTTAATTACTTAACGAGGCCCTTTTATTTAAGTTATTTTAAACACTTGTATAACATTACGTAGACGTCCAATTCCTAACAGAAATTAATGTTTTCTGAAAAGAGCTAAGATAGCCCAGCTACTAGATTTAACAGAGGGGCGAACAGAAGCAGGTGGGGGAAACCGGGATGCGACGTAGGCAAACGGACGACAGTATCTGTACGAAAATATAATTCAATATTGATAGCTCTTTCGTCACTGGAAAACGTTAACATATTTCTGGAACGTACTATACTCGCTAACTCAGTACTGCTTACGCGCCCTCTGCTCTGTGTCGTGAACGGTTGGAAGTTTGCTAGTAGAAGGGGTGGGAGTGAAGTACATTCAAAAACTCAGGTACAATAAAAATTGAAGTAAAAATAAAATGATGTCCCTGTACTATGTATATCTAATCAGGAATAGGAAAAGGAATTGGTTGGGTCACTGGCTGAGAAGAAACTGCCTACTGAAGGATGCATTGGAAGGAATAGTGAACGAGAGAAGATTTCGGGGCAGAAGAAGATATCAGATGATAGACGACATTAAGCTATATGGATCATATGAGGAGACAAAAAGAAAGACAGAAAATAGCAAAGATTGGCGAATGCAGTGAAAGATATGCCCTTAGGCAGAACACTGACAGGGCTTTCATTTCAAAACTTCCCAGTCTAAATAGGCCTAACTAATTATTTAAACTGAAATCAATTTAAACAGAAAGCATGCCAATTTTGAGGGGGAAGTCTGAAACCGGCTTAATTGCATTTCAGATTTCACCCTTACTCCCAGCCACCCCCACTTTGAAATTTTTTATACTTGAATATGAAAGAGAATTCAATTATTTATACACCTCATTCGTTTTCGCAACTTTTGTTTTGTCTCGTTGCCTGGCAACCTGTATTTTTGTTATCATTACTTGATTGTAGGATGAAAACACAGTTTATTTTGTGTAATTTCATAAATTTAATCAATATGATGATTTATGTTCTTTTTTTGCAGGGTATACACCATTTTAAAATAATTTAATATATTGTGACAGCTGCAACGGGGTTCGAATACGCGTCCGACAGGGCGCGCGGCAGACGAAACGCCTGGTACGGGGAGCATCTGCATGCTGAAGGGCAGAGGGGGTGTATTACGTCAACACGGCGAGGGGAGGGTGCGCGCGCAGCTGCTACTTGCGGAGTGAAGGGGGGACGGACCCTCCCGAATCTTCCAGAGAAGTCCGTCCGAAGTGGAGATATCCAGATAATTCGAGAGGACACCCGTAGAAATTTCTCGTAACAATGATTTTGCTATAAAAGAAGAAACGCGAGCGAACTTGAGCTGTTTTCAGTTTATTCAGCCATTCAGTGAGTAAGCCAGAGCAAGCAAGCCAGTCTTGTGTACCGGAGTTCGACTCGAGTGTGCGTCCGCAACTGTGTCAGCATCCGAAGGCCTGAGTTCGAGTGCAGTGGACCGCAGTTGGAGGGACCTGAGTTCGAGTACAGTGGACTGTCTCTGAAGGTCTGTGGTTCGAGATACTGTGAACTCGAGTGACTGAGCTAGAAGAACTGTGAACTGAGAACTGACAGTTCTGATTTGTAAATAGTGCTTTGTGAATATTAGTTAAGATTAACAGTTCATTGTTGTTCGTAATAGTCCAAGTAAATTGTCATTGTCGTTTGTGGAGTGCAATAACGAACGCTGTGTTGCTGTGTGGAGAGCAAATCCCATTGTTGACGGGAGTGAAGTTAAATTGTATAGAGGGAAGAGTTATCGTTGTGACAATAAATTACATTGTTGTTGTTTAGTAAATAAAACATTACAATATAAACGCAACTATTACATGAAATGTTCAATAAGTTTTTGTACCTTTATTCTCTTCAGCTGTAATCAACAATAACAGTAATCCAGTTGACAGAAGACGATAGAAAACAAAAGATGCAAAAACAAAAATGAATGAGGTGTATAAACAATTGAATAATCTTTCATATTTAAGCATAAATATATAGGTGTGCTATTTGAAATTTCAAAGTGGGGTGGCTGAAGGGTGGGGGTGAAATCTAAAATGCAATTAAGTCTGGTTTCAGACTTCCTTCTCAATATCTAAATTGACGTGTTTTTTGTTTAAATTGAATTTAATTTAAATAATTAATTATTTAGACTGGGAAGTTTTGAAATGAGAGCCCTGTACATGGCGAAAGAGAAATAACCTTGGAGATTTAAAGGAACGACAGGGTACTCTGAAATGAATATAAAAACCTATATTAGGTCTACGTTTTGTGATTAAATGCACGGTTAATTAGAAAATTAAGTTTGAAATTTCAGCAGTCCGGCAACATAGTCGCTAACACACTCTTCTCGTGATACAGATGTAAGAGGTCAACGAACTCGCTAGATCAGCTGTTCCCTGGTGCTGTATTGTAACCAACTCGCACCGTACGTGGCTTGAATTTAGAAGTTTTTAAAATTAAATTTACACGAAAACCGTCCACCCTATTGAAATACGCCAGAGGGATAAACTATTTTGTGCGAGATCGTGCGTATTTTCTTGGTTTCCGCACAAAACCAACCCGCGGTAAGTCTAAAATTCCACATTCAGTATTCCCAACCTAACACACATAACAATTTCCCTCTTCTTACCGCTTAAGTGACATATTGATTTTACTGCTTTAGGCTTTTAACATATTATTTTTAGAGACGTTCAATATAGTTATAATTATAAATTGGAAACTTGCCACTGCAATTTCACCTAAATTGTACTGTTAATTATTGTTTTTAAATATTTGCAAAAATTAAGTAAACTCTACAACTCCACTATAGTTACTGCATTTCGTGATGCATGTAACATTAAGGAAGCCGTTTGTTTTAAGTTCGCATTTATAGACTGGGGGGGGGGGGAAGACAGACGTATATCACGGCCTGCTGGAGTATAGTACACACAGAAAACATTTTAAAGCAACAATGTTGAAGATAGATATTTTTGTTTTCCAAAATTGCCGTCATTGAACAGAAACCAAGATGGAGATTTCATTGCAACTAATTAGAAATTCGTCTTTCAGGTATGTAATAAACGATCTTCGCACAAAATAATGTACGATACACGAGCGGTATGTTTTCTTTCAATTCTCTGAAATTAAAAAAGCTCAACTACGTTTCGCTTTTTCAAACTTTTCCTCGAACATGAAAACTTCAACATACCGCTTTTGTAACGCATATTACTATTTTATTAGCTTTCCTATCGATAAGGACAAAAATCACGATTCTACTCGCAATAGTTACAGAATAAGAGGTTGTTAAAGATTTGGAAAAAAAACTATGAACTTTCCACCAATATGATATTGTAGTTTTTTGTTACATACAATATTAGCTATTCGCTCTGAAAATCTGCTTCAATGTCTTTGACATCATCCGATTATCCTTCTTCACGTTTCTCTATCGGGCCACAGATCATCTTCCAAATAAATTTCCTTGTCGTCATCGCTGCTGTCAGCCCATCTCGCCAGGTAGTTTTTGCTCTTCCTTCTTCCTCTGGTATCCACTCGAGTACACTTTTGGAAAGTTGTATCCATTCATCCTTTGCAGGTGTCCATAACGATTTGTTGAGAAGTCATCCAAAATTTGTGTTTGACTCCTATTTTTTGTCTAATAAATTCATTTTTAATTTTTTTTTCTTCTTGAGGTTCTGGAAGTTCGACGCCAAAAATCTATTTCTGTTGCTAATAATTTAGCCTTATTTCTTTCCTTGATTGGCCAAATAAATTGTTTGTTTTGTTGAAGTTCTTTTGTTATCCCATAAAACTATATTTAAAGTTGATACAGCAAATTTACCTGCATTATTCCTATGTTTACTTTAGTCTATCATAATTTCCATTTTTATTTATTTTTACCCATAAGTATTCTATGTCGTTGCAACCTCTTATAATTGTTTGTCCTTCAATTTCTGAATGTTCTATTTTTGTATTTCCAATTAATAAATATTTTGGTTTATTAGAGTTTACCGTTACTCCCCACATACCGGTATATATTATTAATTCCCTGACCATATAATTTTTTTAAATTATGGTTTATTTAACGACGCTCGCAACTGCAGAGGTTATATCAGCGTCGCCGGTGTGCCGGAATTTTGTCCCGCAGGAGTTCTTTTACATCCCAGTAAATCTACTGACATGAGCCTGTCTCAAACACACTTAATTGCCATCAACCTGGGCCGGGATCGAACCCGCAACCTCGAGCATAGAAGGCCAGCGCTATACCAACTACGCTACCGAGGCCGACTCCTGTCTATATACTCCATATCTTTCTGATCCTGAGCTATGATTATTTGATCATCAGCGAAATGAAGAGTATAAATGCATTTATCTGAAATTATTACAAACCCAACTTCTCCGAACTTGCAATGCTGTATGTGTATAGCCTACATTTTAAATGTGATATGCAACAACTTTGATGTAATCTTTTGGTGACTGGAAATTCATTAAAACTGTTTTCCTATTTTAATTTTCGACACTAAATTCTTGTATAAATTTTTTATAGCTTGAATAATTCGTTAATTAATTCCCATATATCGAAGCACATTCCAGAATTTTTCAACTGGAACACTGTCATATGCTTTTTCTAAATCCATAAGTGTTACGTGAAATTCTTTTGCGTATTGTATTGATTTTTCAATTAAGTGATTGTCCAAATAAAATCCTTTATTTATCATTTAAACACGTGTGAATCCTCTGCAGTTTCTTTGGTTTGATAAATCACTTGTAGATAAAAATCTTAGTTTATTATTATTATTATTATTATTATTATTATTATTATTATTATTATTATTATTATTATTGTTATTATTCCTGTCATCTCTCTCGGTGTTGTTTTCTGCTTAGCATAGCCTACTCATTATCTAATACTAGCCATAATTTTGATTTGTGTGTTCATGGGTCATATAGAGGAATAATGCTGATTAAAGACTTTTTTTATTGAATTCAGGTCATTTAAAATGCAAATTACTGATAATCAGTAGCTGACACAAACAAATACGTTTCGATGGTATCACAACTATCGAATTCAAAGCCCAATATCAATATTACGTAACAAATAAGTATAAAAATCTAACAGAAACCGAATAAAACTGGTTGTGCCCAACTTGCGGGTCACTGGAGATACCGAAATAACAATAAAATTACCAAGATTAGATACAAATATAGACTAAACATGAGATGTTTTAGTTCGGAGTCATGATGAAAATTTTCTAAAATCAACTGGTGCTGACTTGTCTTGCCAACCAAATAAAATGCAGAGTCGCCTTACTTACTTACTGGCTTTTAAGGAACCCAGAGGTTCATTGCCGCCCTCACATAAGCCCGTCATTGGTCCCTATTCTGAGCAAGATTAATCCAGTCTCTATTATCATATCCCACCTCCCTCAGATCCATTTTAATATTATCTTCCCATCTACGTCTCGGCCTCCCCAAAGGTATTTTTCCCTCCGGCCTCCCAACTAACACTCTACATGCATTTCTGGATTCGCCCATACGTACTACATGCCCTGCCCATCTCAAACGTCTGGATTTAATGTTCCTAATTATGTTAGGTGAAGAATACAATGCGTGCAGTTATGTGTTGTGTAACTTTCTGCATTCTCCTGTAACTTCATCCCTCTTAGCCCCAAATATTTTCCTAAGAACCTTATTCTCAAACACCCTTAATCTCTGTTCCTTTCTCAAAGTGAGAGTCCAAGTTTCACAATCATAAAGAACTACTGGTAATATAACTGTTTTATAAATTCTAACTTTCAGATTTTTTGACAGCAGACTGGATGATAAAAGCTTCTCAACCGAATAATAACAGGCATTTCCCATATTTATTCTGTGTTTAATTTCCTCCCGAGTATCATTTATATTTGTTACTGTTGCTCCCAGATATTCGAATTTTTCCACCTCTTCAAAGGATAAATTTCCAATTTTTATATTTCTATTTCGTACAATATTCTCGTCACGAGACATAATCGTATACTTTGTCTTTTCGGGATTTACTTCCGAACCTATCTCTTTACTTGCTTCAAGTAAAATTTCCGTATTTTCCCTAATCGCCTATTTTCAATTAATGAACTACACACCTTGGCAGTATAAAAATTTCACACCTAATCTTGCGTTCAAATCTCCTATAAACATATGGTTATTTCGTAGCAAATGTAGAATTGCATAAAGCTTAAATACAGAAATTCAGTGAATCAAGTCATGAAGATGGTCCAGTTCCGTTCCCGCCCATTCTTCGGAATACCAACCCTGCGAATCAAATACCCCAAATGTATACATACCCGAACGGACAATTCCCGAATCAAAATACCGGAAGAATTTTCCCCGAATTCAAAATTCGGACGGCTACGAAGCTCGAATAATTTTCCTCGAATCCAATAATACACGAACTAACAATCTATTCTGTTGCTAGGCTTTTTGTTATTGCGTTATTTGAAACATGGGTGCTAAAATTGTTAGTTCTGTCGGCAGAGGAGTAAAAACCCTAGTTAATGAATATATTTATGTCAAAAGTGGAGTTTCGCCAAATGGGAAAACATATTGGAACTCCCAAAAGGTACTTAACAAAGAATGTCGTGATAGGACTATTATAAGATGTCATGGAGAAGACCTTCAGGTTTTAAAGGGGGTTAAAGAGTCATCACGTACCCACGCCCCAAATCATTGAGAGATCATGGATGTTAAATTAATGAAAACGAGGCTGAAATGCATCGCAAGTGATCACCTCAAACTCACTCCGACGACAAAAAAATTCTCCTCTTGAGAATTCCTTGTGTAACGTTCTCTGGCTTCTGGTTTCCTGTTATGGTAAAGTGTGTTCATGACAGCGCTAGGGGATTCAGCAGATGATGAAAATACTTCGAAATTAGTCAATCAGGTACAATAACATCATTATTTGAAATATTAACTCACTGAAGTCGTTATTTATTAATTTAAATAACTTAATAGTTAATCAATGTTTATATAAATGTTAAAAGAGTGTATTCAGGAATGAATAATCATCATTTTAATTTTATTCTAATTTATAGAGTGAGTCAATAGGCCTATGCCTATTTCATTTTAAAAATATAAATACATACCTTCCTCATGCCAATAACTCTGCTACAGAAAAGAATAATAATAATATGCCTTAATAAACCTTCAGAGCTGCTGTTTTCAGAATTTAAAGTATTTGACTTCCACCAAATTTATAACAACGAATTAATTGAATTTCGTACATAAAAACCGAAATATATTTAATTTATATTCACATAAATATAAAACCAAAAGATCAGACAACATATGCTTAACAGAACCTAAATGTACTATAACTGTAGCATATAATCACAGTAGCAACTTCGGTCCAAGGCTTTATAACATGATAATAGATAAATTCCCAAACATACAATTTGCTAATGCTCCTTATTTAAAAAAAATATCTGTTAAAAATTGCTGTTAACAGAGAAAATTTAAAGTTCAACTATTGTGATATGTGTTTTTTCTTATTATTATTTTCTTTTATTACTCTGTTATTCAATAAAATGTCTTAACATTAACTTATGTGGAATGTCCCCTGAGCACGAGTATGTAATTTACTCTTTCTGGAGTGCTAGAGAGTTCTTACATAAAAAAAATCAATATGTATCTTTGTTTTGGCAATAAAGTATTATTATTATTATTATTATTATTATTATTATTATTATTATTATTTTATTATTATTATACAGGAAATACTCCTACTAAAATATTTACTTATCTTTGAAATGTGAGCTTGCTTTTGTACAGGGACATCATTTTATTTTTACTAACATTTTTAATATTAACCTGGCTATACCTTTCTATTAACGATTGAAACAAGAAACACCGTTTGCTCCCCCTTCCACGACTGGAAGTTCGATGATACTGGCGTAAAATACAAATCACTTACTAGGTATAGGAGGGAAGAAAAGTGGTTAATCCATTTATGTAAACTAGAAAATATCGCGATTTTGAGTTTGATAATTTTCATTAGGTTTTTGTTTAATCAAAATACAGTACTGTATTAACACTTAGTGTTTTTACACACGAATTGAACTATCCATTCGGACGTATTAATTATGCAGTGTATATTGTACTGTTACAGCACATTAGCGTACTATATAGAGAATGAAGTTAAATTGAAAAATAATCATAATATGGATATTTAAACACATTTTTGAAAATGGTGGCCGTTCATTTCGATACAGGCTTCAGTTCTTTTATGCATATTATCGCACTATAGACTATTGTACCTAATTCCAATTACCAGTTTCGTCCTTCGTACGAGTAACTCATGTTTAAATAATTCTGTACCTACTCTATAAAAGAGTACCTTACGTACTCTAAATTCAATCTTCACTTCTGTCCGATCCGAAAAGATAAAATTACTCAGAAATGCTATCTACTGTCCGTTCAAGTAGTTTTGTCGCAGGGTCGTCGAAAGGGAGGGATCACGTGACAGTTAATTACTTAACGAGGCCCTTTTATTTAAGTTATTTTAAACACTTGTATAACATTACGTAGACGTCCAATTCCTAACAGAAATTAATGTTTTCAGAAAAGAGCTAAGATAGCCCAGCTACTAGACTTAACAGAGGGGCGAACAGAAGCAGGTGGGGGAAATCGGGATGCGACGTAGGCAAACGGACGACAGTATCTGTACGAAAATATGATTCAATACTGAAAGCTCTTTCGTCACTGGAAAACGCGAACATATTTCTGGAACGTACTATACTCACTAACTCAGTACTGCTTACGCGCCCTCGGCTCTGTGTCGTGAACGGTTGGAAGTTTACTAGTAGAAGGGGTGGGAGTGAAGTACATTCCAAAACTCAGGTACAATAAAAATTGAAGTAAAAATTAAATGATGTCCCTGTACTAGAAGAACCATTTTATTTCTACGTGTTCAAGAACAAAGATTTACCAACAAGTGTTTTAAAAACAAATGTCACTGTAAAATGAAAATGGAAAAAATAGAGAGAGAGAGAGGGGGGAGAGGGGAATAGGGAAGAGGGGAGAGAGGGGGGACAGAGAGAGAGAGAGAGAGAGTGTATGTGCCATCCCTGGAAATTGCCGCCCTAGGCAGTTGCCTAGATTGCCTGGGCCTAAATCCGGCACTGAGAGAAGTTATTAGACTAATTTTGTCCAGTTAGATTTGCGTTTTTGCACACTATGTGTCGGTGCGATGGAGTTGAAGTGGGATGGATTCTATTTGGAAGTTTATTCATATATGTAGAAAATCTTAAATTTTATGAACACCGAAATTATAAAATATGAAGAAAAAATCTCTTAGAACGAGTGTATTGCTTGCTTGTTCGCTTGTTTGGTGCCATTTTAGAATAGACCCGATATTGGTACTACTCTAATTGAGTCGTTCAGAGCAAAAGTGGTGTAAGTCAAAATTGGGTAATGAGGTTTAAAGTAAAAATTCTGTAAAATACAGCGGAAAGTAGCAATTAATATGTCCTTCTTGCTATCCACTGACTACTAATAGTTTAAATAAACTGAATATTAATTGCTACTTTGCGCTGTATTTTACAGAATGTTTAGTTTAACCCTCATTACCCATTTTTGACTTACACCACTTCTGCTCCGAACGGCTCAATTATTACAGATACCGTTGATAAGGTACTCGCTCTTCTGGAAAAAATATATAAATGCAATAGTTCCGCTTTGCTTCTAATCGGCGATAAGGCGACTTTTGACAATGAGCAAATGGTGGATAGAATTTTTATAGGAGAAACAGGTACAAAATAACTCCAATATCGTATCTGTAGACTGGAGTGTTCACTTTCATCCACCAGGATTTGGTTTCCAATGCGAGAAGATGGCATACTAGCTGTGCGTCTAAAACTGCCTCAGTTATTATGTTGTCTGTTTTTATAAAACGTCTATCTTCACTCTCGCAATCAATTTTTGTGGACTTTATCTTTTGAGTGTGTGCTCATGCCATGCATGTTTACACGAATATTGCCACGGAGAAGAGATTACAAAGCCTTTGAAGTGTGAGTTAAACAGATTTATCAATCTTATCCTTTATGGTTGTATTATTTGCAAAGATAGTAAGGTGCATAATAAAAACTGTGATTACACAAAGATCCATTAAGAGCTGGCATCATGGGAACTAGGCCTGTAATAAAAAAAAATAAGATCACCACGCCGGTGTCATGAAGATGACACGTACTTCATCATCATATGTATACGTGTTTCGTAACAATTCTATCCTTTATCATATTAATTATCAACGACATTCCTTTCCTGTGATTTATTTGATTCAATTATCAGTCGAAACACATACATAAGTTATTACATAACGTATTCTGAACTTAAATAATAGTAATTTATGAAACTAGTGTATAATCACAATCTAGTATATGAGCTATTCCATCTCAAATCGACCGAAATATAGAGAAAATTGACCATACAATTTCTAAATACAATGACATTTTTTTTGTACGTAGAGAACTGTGATACAATGCTTTGTGCAAAGTTTGAGGCATCAGAACTTCATAGTGTTTAAATTAAAAATATTTAAATTTATCTTATTTTCATAAAATTAGCAACTTTAAACTGTTGTAGCTCCGAAACCTTTTCACTCAATGATCAAAATCATGGTTTATTTTGATGCTGAGAAATTAAAGTTTATATTGACGTATAAACAGATTTTCTTACTTTTTATGGAAATGGAGAAATTTAGATTTTTCCTCATTAAGGCGCCTTTGGCTAGGAAAAAATATTTAAAAAATATAGGCCTATAGTTAGATTCCGCTTTGAAAGTACAAATAGCACATATTTTTTACTGATGGTATGTTGATAAGAAAGTATTGAAAATATCAAATAAAGAAAATAAATAGTACGCGCGTGAACTAACCAGCTGACTGTGAGACGGGAGGTAGCCGAGGGAAGCAAGGCCAGGAGACATAAACACGTGATGTGTCGTCTAACAGTCATGACCGTGCTAACTTTATCACAGATTTTCATAAACACAGGAGTAAAATGACGCCCAACGCTCGCTTATCTTCTTCAGCTCTCGGCCAGTGCGTACGGTACTGCGCCGTTCAAGTCTAGGGGTGTGAAAATAATCTATTTACTACCCTCGAAACTTATTGCCGTACCACTAAGCAAACAATGCCGATTCCCTCTTGATAATACAAGGTTTTTTCTCAATATATTTTTTTTACATTTTTACAAATGGGCAAAAAGCCTAAAAGTAAGTAAAATCAGATTATCTGTCTCTCTGTGTACAATAAAAATAAGGATTACTTCTTAACATAACTACCAAATGTCAGCTTGAAAATAAGCTCTCGTTCAATGTTCTGCAGTAAATGGTTCCAGAGTTCTGAGCGCTGAAAGAGGCTTGTTTTTATAAAATACGCTAAATTTGTCGCTCAATAATACGAAAACCATTTGACTTTCGATAGTATATTTTTGAAAATGCACTCCCCTCAGCACCTTGTATAAGTAGGAAAAAGATTAGAGTATAAAAAAAATACGAGGTTTTTTACTGATCGATTTCATATGGAATAGCCCATATACAGTCACGAAGCTCAATATGTAGAAAATATGCATCCATATATAGCTGCTAACCACTAGGATCGCTACTATCGACCCATTAGGCCTACAGACAATGCGAAATAGTACCAGCACAGTCTATTGTTCCTAGTACCCTCAACTCAAGTTTCGTAACTGTATATACTAGACTGTGGTATAATCTTGATAATTTTCACGAGTGTTTTTAATTAAGATTATACTCGTGTTACATACAACGTTTTATGCTATTCTAGCATTAAAATATGTAAAAAAAACTACTAGAAATTTACAAAATGTAATGTTATGGCGTAGTAGACACATGATACTGGATATGACAATGTATTGCATGATTGCTAAGTAACCGTTTCTAAGACAGTGTTATTTTATTGTTGTTTTGAAGCCTTTTGTTACAGGTACGTTGTATAAAATTATGCTGAGAAGGAGGTCATGACGTCATGGAATACTAGTTGCTAGGTAACCTTTTCTGGCACCAGTGCCAGAATTAGGCCAATTGTGCACTATTTATATCGTGATAACAAGCGTGCTTTAATGCTAGAATTGCATGAAAGTTATTTCTTTACAATCTCAAAGAGTAAGGTAACAAAGTAAAGCTATTACCAGGAAACGGATTTATATGTACTAGAATGTATTAAATTTGTATTTATTTATTTTTATCTGAATTTATAATTAAATATGAATTTAAAATTACCGAAAATGACAATTTTTATTAAATTAAAGTATATAGGCCTAATGTTTTCCTTCTCATTCATTAATCATTATGCTAATACGAAATTAAAGTCATAACATACAATCCTTCATTTCCTATTACTCAGTAGGCTATATAATTTAAGGAAATGATGTGTCAATGGGTGGAAAAATAGCAGAGGAATCTATATAGTGAAAAAATGGAGAAGAGTGAGTAATAATAACAGATTATCGTGTATTATACAGGGTGTTCCTCAGCGCGATATCCACAGCTTATCTATGTGTTCCTCGGATTATTTTGAGTGAACAAAAAATATAAAAATACTGGCAATGTTAAAAACTTTTCTTGAGTCTCATCCAACTTTAAAATGAAAAAAAAAGAAAGAAAAAAAAAATGGTTACTCGACAGACTGAAAACGACAGTGATGGATTCCGAGGTGCTCCAGGTTTTTATATTGAATGAAAGATATCGGACAGACTTATTTTGAAAATAATAAATAATAAGATTGTTCATTATTTGCAACGAAATGTGAAAAAAGGCAAATTAGGTAAATAAATAACCTTTAGTTGGTTGATTCAAATGAAATTTTAAATATATAGGCTAGCCTATATTTAATTAATCAAAAAAGATACAACCAAAATTTTCATTATTTATACATTTCTAGAAAATAAAACGATTCGCCAAAATGCTATACTGAAAATAAAGATTTCGATCCTATTGTTAAGCAAAGCCTAAAATTGATACTATGCCGCCTTAATTTTTAAGCCAATTTAAAAAGGCTTGTATCTCAAAACTTAGGTACATTTTGTGGGTTAGATACTTTTTGAATAATTTCGAGGGGAAAATTGTTCCGGAGCCGGGTATTGAACCCGGGACCTTTGGTTAAACGTACCAACGCTCTACCAACTGAGCTACCCGGGAACTCTACCAGACACCAACCCAATTTTTCCCTCTATATTCACAGACCTCAAAGTGGGCTGACAACCGTCAAGCGACCAACAGTGAGTGCACACGAACTCTGTGTGACTTAAATTGTGGTTTTCTGTTAACGAACAGTGACGTTTATTATGCAAATCGAGCTTTCAGGTAAAACTCCCTGTAAAGGTGATTTGGGTCGGTGTCTGGTAGAGTTCCCGGGTAGCTCAGTTGGTAGAGCTTGGTACATTTAACTAAAGGTCCCGGGTTCGATACCCGGCGCCGGGACAATTTTTCCCTTGAAATTATTCAAATCAACTTTACAGGGAGTTATATCTGAAAGCTCAATATGCATAGATACTTTTTGTATAACTGTATTCATTTATTTTCCTAAATGTCGAAGAATCAATGTTTTGTGGCGAAACGTAACATTTTATACATTGTATAAAGAGAAAGCGAAAGTACAAGTCACTTTCAAATTCCTTTTGTGCGAGATCGTGCGTATTTGCTTGTTTTCTGCACAGAACCAATACGCGGTAAGTGTGAAATACCACATTCAGTATTCCCAACCTAACACACATAACAATTTCCCTCTTCTTACCGCTTAAGCGCGACATTCATTTTACTGCTTTAGGCTTTTAACATATTATTTTTAGAGACGTTTAACATAGTAATAACTATAAATTGGAAACTTACCACTGCAATTTCACCTAAATTGCACTGTTAATTATTGTTTTTAAATATTTACAAAAATTAAGTAAAGTCTACTACTCCACGAAACTTATTGCATTCCTGATACAAGTAACATTAAGGAAGCCGTGAAAAAATCAACAGGATTCCAGATGCCGATGTTATTACTGCAATATGTTATATAAATAATATTATTAAAATATTATAATGAAAAATAAATCATTACATAATCTTACCGTTTCTTTTAAGTTCGCATTTATAGACTGGGGGGAAAAAAGACAGACGTATATCACGGCCTGCTGGAGTATAGTAAACACAGAAAACATTTTATAGCAACAATGTTGAAGAAAGATATTTTGGTTTTCCGAAGGTGCCGTCATTAAACAGAAACCAACATGGAGATTTCATTGCAACTAATTAGAAATTCGTCTTTCAGGTATGTAATAAACGATCTTCGCACAAAATAATGTACGATACACGAGCGGTATGTTTGTTTTCATGTTCTCGGAAATTAAAAAAGCTCAACTACGTTTCGCTTTTTCAATCTTTTCCTCGAACATGAAAACGTCAACATACCGCTCTTGTAACGTATATTACTATTATAGCAGCGATTCTCGCATATTGTCCTATCATTAGAAATTGAATGAATTGATTCTCAGTGGTGCAATGCTTGACAATTTCTGTTGGCATTAGAAACAAACCAACGGCTTTATCAGCACTTCCATAATCATTTCCAGAACGTTAGTCTGGAGTCTTACGTCTCATACGATTTTGTAACTCGGGGTGAAGGGGGCGTAGTCAGAAAGATAAAGGAAGGAGAACTCATTCAGTAAATTGCACTGACGTGTTCGAGGAAATCGTTGTAAAATTTGTAATATTTTTCAGTTCTGGGAAAAACCCCCAATATATAATCTAGTGTGAACGTAGCAAACTACTGAAATCAGCAACAAGATAAATGCAGTACGTCAAGAGTATATCAAGTTTTCTTAATCCTTAGTTGCAGAATGAAATTCATAGATACGGGGCTTTCCCATATGTAAATGTGTACTTCCTGGCAATGAAACAACCTAATTATGATTCATATAAATGTTGGGTCTTAATAAAAAATAGCAGTTTAATCGAATCAAAGTCCTTTAAACAAAAATAAAATTGAATAGACATATTTATTTTAAGACTTGTGATCTTGCCTTTTTCCTCTGTTCTGAACTCACCATAACTTGAAGGCTCATTAATCTGATCTATTAATCGATCAATTTTTGTTGCAAGATTAATAGATCAAAAATATTTAATCGAATAATCGAGTCGATTAAAATTAATCGATTGTACTTGATATTCATTATTATTTAGTTAATGCAAACTCAGACTAAAAATTCCGACAATATTCATCTTTCAAAAATGTCTTACTTCAAAGCACAATAATTTCGCTATTTTATAACTGCAAAGCAGGAAGCATAGGGCAAATCTTTGCACAAACACTTCAGAAAGAGCTGGAGATATGAGGACAGTGACCTGGTGTACCCCTATTGAAAGTTGAAAAACAGTGCGAAACACTCATTAAGTTTGTCAGCTCGTCTTCCTAACATATGAAATAACTTACATACTTTTCTGGGATTCGCCCCCCCCCCATCTCTTAGCCATGGCTACACTGTGTGCAAGTGAGAGAGTAACTCTCTTATTCTCTTTCTAAAATTTTGTAACCTGACTACAATAGGCCAATCTGCTGTTTTGACTGCTGTATTGTTGCAATTTCTTTACTGAGTTTGTAGATGAAAGTTGTGTGTTTAGTTTGCTACAGAAAAAAAAAAATCGATTTCTGTGGTCAGTGAACACTCCATTACGTCATATGAGAACTTGAGAGGTAAACTCGGTAACGTTTGGATTTAAATTGAACGATCGTGGAGAAGTGCTTGACAGAAAACAGTTTTTTTTCTTGTTTAGTGATGCAAGAAACATTGTTACTAGAGGTAGAGCGGCACTTAATTCGGATCATGTGAATGCACTCACATGTTTAAAATCATGGATGAAGCAGTATTAACTAGGTGAGTCTTCATACTTTTTTATTTGTGTTTGTCTAAAAATTTCCCGGAGAACTGACCCAATAAATTATAAGCCTTAATAACTGAAATATTATTGATTTGTAATATAGTCTAATGATACAGTATATACAGATATACAACATGCTTATGCTTATCACCGAACACAAATTAAATTGAACAATAATTGTGTATTACAGTATATTAAAACTTTTTTAAATCGATCAACACTCAATTAATGTATCGATTAATCAAATTCAAATAGTTAATCGATTCAATATTTTGATCGATCGACAGAACTACTTATTATGTATATCGGTAGAATTGGTATTAGCGAGATAGTTATTTGGCGAGATGAGTCATAGGATCCGCTATAAGGTTACCTATCATTTGTCTTCCTGTTGGGAAAAACCCAGGGAAAAACCCAAGGAAAAACCCAATTACGCAATCGGCCCAAGCAGAATCCTCATTGCACAGCCTCAGATTTTGAGTCCAACTTCCTACCACTAGACCGTGCGCTTGGATTGATTTTAAGTAAGGGAGAAAGCATGGTCGCTTATATAATTTAGGAGTTTGGATTGGAATTTTTCCAGCACTGATAGTGAAAAGATATGAAATAAAAGTTCACAGTATCCCGAAGGTCACATCTTCTGTATATTCGTATTGTGGTGAACATCAGGGAAAACAAACAAATACAAATTAAAATAAAAACAAATAAAACAAAACAAAAAACAAACACAAAACAAAAAGAAACAAGCACAAAAAACAGAAAAACAAACAAAATAGAAAGAAAGAAAGAAAGAAAGAAAGAAAGAAAGAAAGAAAAAGAAATAAACAAACAAAAAAGAACAAACAAAACAAACGAAAACAAAAATAAACAAATATATACAAAGAAAAACATACAAACAAAAACAAAAATGAAAACATACAAACAGAAACAAACAAAATCAAGCACACAAAAACAAACAAATAAAACATACAAACAGAAACAAACATACAACAAACAAAAGCAAGCAAAGAAACAAAGAGAAACACAAAGAAGTAAGGACAAGATACAAGGAAAAAGGAACAAAAATAAATAAACAAATGAACAAATTAAGGAATAAAGAAATAAAAACTGAACAAATAAATAACAAAGAGACAGACAGACAGACAGACAGATAGGTAGATAAGTAAATAAATAAATAAAATAAACAAAATAAATAAATAAATAAATAAATAAATAAATAAATAAATAAATAAATAAATAAATAAATAAATAAATAAATAAATAAATAAATAAATAAATAAATAAATAAATAAATAAATAAATAAATAAATAAATAAATAAATAAATAAATAAATAAATAAATAAATAAATAAATAAATAAATAAATAGTGTCTAAGAGTGGCATGAATAAAACTCCTTACACTCTAAATGCGTAGCAGACTTTTTAAATGTTCGTGCAATGAGAGACAATGAATTAGTGTTAAATTTAACACATTATTTTAAACCAAGTTGGCTGTCGTACTCGTTGTTGACGAGTCAGTGTAAAATTGATAGCGAGTCGTATCCTCTGCATTAGTCAAGCGTGTTGGAATTGGATAACTCATGCATTATCATGTATCACTTCTTTGTAAACAATATTTAAGCTTTTATTTTGTTTTGAGAATATAAATAAATGTTTTGCTTTTATACCAGTTAGCCTTGGTTCAATTAATAAAAATAATAATTTAACGAATTTTACTGCTTCTTAAATAGGTCTACTTATTATTTTTAATTTGGTTGGCAAGCTAGCTGTTCAGATGTTTTTCACGTTGATTTATGAAGAATCTGATATTGTTCCTATTATTGATTCATAGGGCATAAACTGGAATTACGATATTCCTTGTTTTAATTCGAATTAAATTATACAAGCTTGCACATATCTGTGTTGTACCGTTTCCAAATAAAAATTCTACAACGAAACGCCATCAGATTTTAGTATATTTTAAAATATTTATTTATAGGTTACAGATTGAAAAAGGAGCACGTTATAAGCTTCAACGAGAATCAAATTATATGTAACATCGCAAATCTATGTTTACCGTTTTCTCATGAAAATTCGACAAAGGAATCCCTTTCCAATTTTATATAAATATAAGAGATAGGTTACACTTCAGAATTTAAAAATGAAACAAATCCTTACCCAACATTATTCACATATTCATTCCACTCTACTCTACTTCATATTTGGCTCAATTTTCGATGGTTCATTTGCACGCTATCTTTCACTCTATGCTTTCGTTTATTCAGGTTCTGATCTGGGCATATTTTCTAGCAAACAGCTAGTCAACAATGTAATATATGTAAATTAGTGGAAAACCGCAAACAACTACAACTTTATTTAAGCGATAACAAAGCAATGTGGCTACCGGCGTAGCTCAGACGGCTGAGGTGCTTGCCTGCAGATCCGGAGTTGTACTTAGGCATAGGTTCGATTATCTGGTTGGAGTGTTTTCCGAGATTTTTCCAACTGTAAGGCAAATGTCAGGTAATCTATGGCGAATCGGCCTCATCTCGCCAAATACCATCCAGTTATCACCAATCCTATCGACGCTAAATAACGTAATAGTTGATACAGCGTCGTTAAATAACCAACTAAAAAAACATAATAATGTACACAATCCTGTAGCAACAATATGCAAATCCCTCTTAAAACGTCCGTCACAGAATTTAGTTTCACACTAGCACCACAGTCTAATATATACAGTCACGAAGCTTGAGTTTATGAGGGTACGAGGAACAATAGACTGTGCAGGTACTATTTCGTATTGTGTGTAATGAGGCGATAGTAGGATCCTAGTGGTTAGCGACTATCTATTTAGCATATTTACTACGTATTGAGCTTCGTGACTGTATATACTAGACTGTGCTAGTACCCCGTCTAAAGAAGTTTCACTTCAAAACGCTGTCAGAATCATTTGGTCTATTGCAAGTGACTAAATCCATATGGCAGACCAGTGACCAGTAACAGAAGACTAGGTCCCGGTTTCTTCAACCTTTGTTAAATTATAACAATGTGTTATTCCATTTTAACTGTAAACTTAACAGTTGAAGCATTTCTTCAACTACTGTTAGTACTAACAGTCTGTTGAAACCTATGTTAATTTAACTGTCCAATTTCATGCAGTTAAATCATTTAACTCTCTGTTAGCATAGAAGTATTCAATATGGCTGGTGCGTTGGATGCTGAACTTATATATCTGGATTATTTAGAAAATGATACCCATGAATACATAAACAAAGCGGATGATTTCTGTGATTTAACAGATCAGAAGTTCATACAAAGGTATTGGCTATTTTCTGCCAAGCCTCACTTTTCGCTTTCAACTTAGATCCGTTTGTTTGTTCTCATTAATTGCTTTATACTGCGAAATAATTTCCAGCAGAAGATTTGTTTCGAACGTAGAGAAATTAGTCCCACGATTTCTTTTTGTTCCAATGTTTTCCATTTCATAACAGCAATACTAATAAGCCGCTCCACGCTATTGTGATACAGACGAGGAAAGAAGCAGAAATCAAACCTGAGAGAATAGAAAGACTTCTATCCTCTCTGAATCAAACAATGGAAACAAGCCAGAATCGTAATTGTCAGAGTTCAGAAAACAGAAGTGAGCCTATACTTGGTTATAGGTTATGGTTAAACTCTAGAATCTCTGGCCCTAACAGAGAGTTAACAAACAGAATGTTAAAATGTGAAATGTAAAGTTGAAGAAACGCAATATTTTTAACAGCAATTCATACTTTTAACTTACAGTTAATTAACGCTATGTTAGGTGCATTTTAACAAAGGTTGAATAAACCGGGCCTAGATGTTATTTATGATCGAGTAAAAGCGGAAGGACATTTCAAGAGCACGATCAATATGAAAGAAGGAACTGAAAGATAAAATAAAACTGCTAAAAAAACATGTAAAAGGTAGACGCTCACTTACCGGAACCGATTCGTTCGGCCCGTTCTGATTGTTGTTCTTTGCATTATTTTAAATGGAGTATCGCTCACTTGGCCGTATCGCCTCTAGATCGAAATAAAGAATACCATGAAAATTATATCTATTGCAAGGCCTCCAATCGCGGTAATATTGAAGGTAAAAATTAATGGATGACGCGAAGCTTATTTTCTTAGCCCAACAGCATGAAGAGATTTACAATTTATAAAATTATGATTATAGCAATGTGATAATAACCTGGTCATCTGCAAACATTAAAGTGTTCATACATTTGTTCCCGGGATATAGCTTTATTTCTAGGTTTACTTCTTTTCTCCATTGTCTTACAATGTCGTCTGTATATATTAAATAGAGTGGGTGATAAAGTACACCCTTGTCTCACACCATTTAAACATATTATATGAGAATAATTTAAAAATATCTTACAAGAAAACTAAAGTTATGGCCTTTAGAGGAAGATATCCAATATGTTCTAAGATCATTGTAAACGACAATACAATTGAACAAATATCTCATTTTAACTTCTTAGGTTGTGATGTAAGTTATGAACAAAAAAAAAAAAAAAAAGATGTAGATGATAAACTTAATAAATTCCAAATAATGTGTGGTACAATTAAGAGAACATTACAAAATAAAACAAGACAAGAAACAAAGCTGAAGTTTTATAAAGTAATGGTCACGCCTGTTCTAACCTATGGAAGTGAATCATGGACTTTAACCAAGAAAGAACAACAACGGATACAAACTGCAGAGATGAATTTTTTAAGAAAGGTAAAAGGTTGCACATTAATTATTTACTTACAAATGACGTTTAAGGAACCCGGAGATTTATTGCCGCTCTCACATAAGCCCGCCATCGGTACATATTCTGTGCAAAATTAATCCACTCTCTATCATCATATCCCACCTCCCTCAAATCCATTTTAATTTTATCCTCCCGTCTACGTCTCGCCCCCCCCCCAAGATCTTTTTCCCTCCGGTCTTCCAGCTAACACTCTATATGCATTTCTGGGTTCGCCCAAAAGTTGCACATTACTGGATGAAATACGAAATGAAGCTGTAAGAACAGAACTGAACATATTTTCCATTAATGATCGTATACAAGAAAACAAACGACAATGGATACAACTTATTGGAAGAATGGAAAATGACAGAATAGTAAAACATAGCTGTACTAAAATATAAACCAGACGAAAGACGAGAAGTGGGGAGACCAAGAAAATGATGACTGAAATGAAGACGAAACAGGCTGCAAGCCTAATCCCTGATAGTGAAGAAGAGGAAGCAATGTGATATGAAAAAAAAGAAGATATGGGAAAATATTGAATCAACAAGGTATGTTCTTCAGAGCTTATTAAGTTACAGAGCTATTCGTTTGATGTATTTCCAGGTTCAGTTCAGAACACTGCAATGAATAATGCACTATAGCGGTAAGGTACAACACTATCTGATTATTAATACGAAAATGCGGACAAGTGAGGGATAGCCCACTATAATAAAAATCCGAACGCGCCGAACGAATTATTTCCGGCAAGTGAACGCTAGCCTCAGTGCTGCTCATCGGAGTGACTACTACCGCGGAGGAATCGGAGATTACGAATAAAGCTCTCCACCGGTGATCTCCGGTACTACCGTAGGTGGAACAGGGGACATACGGAGGGATGCGGTGGTTCGGAGCGAAGCGACAGTTAGCTCAAGGACGACCGGCGCGTACGGATTGACTGTAGTTGTGAGTGGAATAAAATGACACCAAATCGGATATCCGTTGCATGGAAATTCTTTAATTTAGTTGAAGGTAATAATAAAGTCGCACACTGTAAACTTTGTGGGCGAATTTACTCTAAGGGTGGTGGAACTTCGAATTTGTTAGACCATTTGAAGCGATCGCACAATCGCGAACTTGATGAAAACAATTACGCAAAACATTTGATACGATTTCTTTTTAAATTGTTTTAATGCTATTGTTCCCAAGGGCCCACAGTATAGGTAAAATCTTGACATTTCTCTAAAACGTAACTTTCGAGGCAATAAAAAACATATGAAATATTTACAAGACGACTTGAGTTATATTCTGCAGTTTAGACAACTTGAGTTATATTTTGCTGTTTAGACAACTTGAGTTATATTTTACTGTTTGGATTAAAATATTGAGTTTCTGAATGAAACTAAAGAAACACGTGGTAATAATATAATTACAATTATCCTTAAGTTTATATTTTTATTACAGAGCAAGAGTGGCGCGTTTTAGAAGAGGCAGTTCAAATGCTGACACTCTTTAACACAATAATCGCAATCCTGTCCGGTGAAGAATCTGAATAAATTATGTTGGACAGCAAACTTTATCCCATTGATAGCCCAAGTATCTTTTGTTCCATTCTAAAGCTCCCTTAATATATTTTACGTGAAACTAAACCGGTTAGAATAATAATTGACAAACACTGTTTGCGATTAAACGCGAGTTTCTAGGAGAACTAAAGTATAAATGTTTATATTAGCTACTGAAAAGCTTTACTTCTGCGTTAGTTTAGCAGTTAGATTGAATGTTATTAATTTGATCAATGACATAAAACTAATACGCCTTCCCACATATACTATGAATTTCAAAACTAGAAAAAAATCTGTCAGCTAACGTAGCACTTTAAGCAACACAAGAGAAAAAAAAAGAGCCGAGGAGAGAGAGAGAGAGAGATTAACATAAAAGAGAGAATAAACAACAAATTACAACTTATTTTAAAAGATACGCGGACGTCAGCGGACTCGAATCACTACCTGATCAGATTAAAGGAATGCTCAGCGGAAAGTGTATGTCTGCGCCACAGCACATACACAACCTCGCGGCATCAATCGGAGGTGCCGGAGGTCTCCGATTGAAAGCGCACAAACAACCGCTCCGGAGAAAAACCTAATCATAAGCAGCACTAGCTGCTATAATGCGAAGTGGAAATGAATTGGATGAAACACGGGGACTGAGGAGCGGAAGACGCTCTCATCTAATGGACTGAAGACCAATTAACCAGCTGAAGACCGTAGTTCAATATTATTTACTGAAATTTAACTTAGAGATTTTTCTATTACGGGTGTAGCTCAGATAGTAACGAGATGAGCTCGAGATCTGAAGCTGCAGTCGGACGTGTGTTCGAATCCCGCTTGGACTGGTTAACGGCTTGGTTTTTCAACGAGATTTTCCCAATTTGTAAGACGAATATAAACCGTTCCTACGGCTAATTCTCGGACTCATTTCTCCAAATATCATCTCACTATCATCACTTCCATCGATAAGAATAGGCCTACGAAGTCTTCAGGTTTCGGTACAGTCGAAACAAAAAGAAAAAAAAAAAACTTTCCGGTTTGGCGAGTGGGAACCAATTATCGTGAAGAGTTTGACTGAATCTCTATTTTTATTCTTTTCATCAGCAAATGGAAAAGTCCAATCCAAGTGCGATTCATCCTTCTGACTCGGCAATGAAGATCTGGTTATCAGCGTACGTTTAATTATTGTATGTATGTATGTATGTATTTATTCACACTGCAATGGGTATATACCCGGTGGCAGTGGTAACTAATTACACTCAATAATGACAATAATAAACTTGTTAATTAAAAATACACTTAATAATAATACCAATAATTAATAAAAATAATTAATACTAACAATAATTTATAATAATAATAATAATAATAATAATAATAATAATAATAATAATAATAATAGGGAATATCCTAAATTAAATGAAGCACGATCACTTAAAATAACATTTAAAATAAATCTAATTTTTATCTTAAATCTCATACCCACGAGTATGATATGTTCATATCTGCACAAGTACCTTTCCACATTACACTCATTTCGCTGTCAACTCACTCACTGCACTGGAACTATTACACATTTCACTGATCCTATCCTGATTTCACTATCACTTCAAAAACATTTCACTGTTCAAATACTTTGCACTGCCACTATAAACTATAAAGCTTCCCTGACAGGAACACATTTCACTGACACAACGTACTTCACTGACACAACATAATTCTTCACTGATACAACACTTCAATAACAAAATATTATTTACAGCCTTTACATACTGTGTGTAATTATCGTCTATTAGTAAAGTCCTTAAGCCTATTTTTAAATACGTTTTTGGTTGTTGGTAAAGCCTTTAGTAAGTCTGCAGGTAAAGCATTCCAGTCCCTGATATTAGTATAATGCATGAGATAGTAATAGGTCTGATTTCGCATTTTCATCCGCTTCGTTACAGTATGTGGATTTATAAACTTTTTACAGATAAATAAAATTTATTTCAGTCTTAGGAAATACGATACGCCACTCCTACATCACGGAGTTGTACCTGAAGTGTTTAGAAGGAAATAAATTGGCATCTAGAGATTATAGTGAGGAATTATGAATAAAGTTACGAACGAAAATCAGATCTTAAAGCGTCAAAAATAGAGATTAATATTCGTTAGAAACAATCTTTTTTGTACTTATTGAATATGAATTTTGTTTTTTCACTTTCTCCAATATTGATAACTTACTGAAAATGAGAACTTAGTTTAAAATAAACAATGTTTATTGAAATAACATGGACAACATTAACAGTTTTCAGTTTTGCAAATAAATTTGAAGATTACGATGAGCTAATGTGCACGGTATAGACATTTACTGCAAGAAAAGCAAGGACAGCACTATAGCACTTCATTCAGCCATTGCGCTTCGACGTCAAGGCTTCCTTTCATTACGTGTCGTCTCCTATCTATTCAATATACATAATGTAGTGAAGTTGTCACTCGTCAGTATACACAAATTATTACAGAGAAGTCGAATCAGTGGGCACTCGATATACTAATCGAGCTTACTTAGACAGACACAGGAAACTTCGGATCACTTCATATCGAAAAATACCAAATATCGACTAATCGATTATGGAACCTTTCCTCAACGAGGAAGAATATAGTTTATATTCTAGCTCCTTGCCTTTCCTCCTAAGAAAATGAGCAAACTTCGAACTACAGAGTCAAAACTGAAGATGGCAGCACCAGTTTACAAAACAAATAAAATAATAGTATTACCCTATTATGCCAGTGTTTCAGAAAAAAATATTTTGCTATAAAGAGTGTGACAGAAACTAACATATATAAGTAATACTTTATATTAATTTTTAATATTTCGAGTCTGCAATAAGATGCATACATACATACATTACACATTTTTATTAAAGAATAAAATTTTAAGTAGACAACGCACGTCTATTTACGAGTAGCAAGCGAAATCCTTTACTGACGGCTCATGCGACTCTTGTTTCGTAAATGTGGTAGAACAAAACATGGACCACTTTAACAATTACACTAATATTTACAATTTACACTACGTAGAATACAATTAGCTCTTTTTCCCCATTTACACTATAATAAAGAATGTAGGCCTATACTAATCAAACATTATTTACATATATTATTAAACTTATGTAGTACAGTGTTGTGTATTGTAATGCAAGGTATTTTATTTCATAATACTATGACCTACTTTTTTGTAAATTATGTACAATAGTATAAATAATGTTCGATTAATGTAAGCTTCATTATTTATGATAGTGTAAATAGTGAAAATAATATATTTCAATGTACCGGTACATAGTGTAAAGGGCTGTCAGACATTGACTACTTTCAAAAGCCGATTGTCAGACATACTGTTTTTCGTCTCTAGAATATGATATATTTTGAAATATTACTTTTGTAAAATATTTATTTGTTAATACTGTATATCAATGTTCTCGGTGAGAGTGTTCCAGTAAGATGATAAGATCTAATGACGTATTAAAAAGAACCCAGGTTACAGAACTTTTTCATTCATTATGTTGATCATTCCTTCGGCCCAGTTTGTCTTATTAAACACTAAATTGTAACTGTTTAACTGTTAGAATTCCAAGTAACTAAACACATCTACATCTTGCTCTTACTATTATCATAATAATAATAATAATAATAATAATAATAATAATAATAATAATAATAATAATAATAATAATAATAATAATAATTATTCCATTGCTTTCTATATTGATGTTATTTATTTTCGATATGTGTTTTTATGCAGGTTGAGTGGAAGAGAAGAACTTACGATCTTAACTCTGCGAGTACCAGTAAAAATAAATTAAATAAATGAACAAATAATTTAAATTGTAGGAAAGTTATTGTAGTATCAATCTTTATCAATAGAATGTATTTTCAACAGTCTTCGAGGTCTAGTTTTGAATTGTTAATAAAACGTCAACTGGAGCAGAAACAAGATGCAAGTGTTCCCTGATACACTGCTCCGTCGATATAGGAGGAAGTCAATGTTCATCTACTTAGATATAACACACGGAGCAAGTCTCCTGGAATCAGGAGAATGCTACGTATTTAAGCAAGACAAGTGTTGACATTATTATTATTCTTATTATTATTACTCCGGAAATAATAACATCGATTACTCCCTAGCTGGTTAACGACACTGCTACAAATTCTGATGCGTTTTGAGAACAAGAAAGCAGTGTTGCCAACTCGATTCTTAAAAACCCGCTGAGAAACAGTGCAGAAACCGCTAAATTGCTATGTCAATGTAAAATAAGCTTATTTTACCGCCGTAAGTGTTAACAAAACCCACTAAATTCCTATATGAGCAATATAAATTTAATAATTTTTACCCCCTAAACTAATACTGAAAAACACCAGATCTAGCGGGAAAACAGCTGAAATGGCAACACAGCAAGAAAAGAAAACGCTTGAAACGAGTCATTGTCGGCGGCATCGAATTAGTGCAATTTAGCTTTGCATATGACGACAATTTGTATGAGTAGCTCTATAGCGTTCAAATTATTTTTACTTTCTTGCTACGGTATTGGATAAATTAATAAGCGCAAAATAAATCGAGGAATTATTATTAGTAGGCCTATTTATTATTATTATTATTATTATTATTATTATTATTACTATATTATTATTATTATAAATTATTTATTATAAATTCTGTAATGATGTTAAATATGTAGAATTATGTAGTATGGTGTGAAAAATGCAATATTGTACCAAATAAGTGAAAAAAAATGTAAAATAAAATTTATGGACAACTTTCCTACATGTGTATCTCGTCAAGATCAGAAAGCGGTAGAGCATGAAAGTCAACAGTAATTTCAGTGACGATTTGAGCAGTAATTAAAATTTATTAAAAACATCTAATGAATGAATGAATAATGAATGGATGAAATAATATATTATATCGTTAAACATACATGTGCGTATTACTGAAGATAATTCCATGCAGTCTATCAAACAGCGTCAGATTGTCTTTAAGAACTGAGCTTCTACAGTGATTGTGTGCAGACATATGAAGGACCTATGGAAATTTTTCGTGGTATCTTTTCATATACGCCTTACGTCTAGTCTTCTTCTCCGCCTTTCAAGTAATGCATTTAGTATAGATTCCAGGCGTTTTCCTGATTCTAAATAACTTTCCAGTTTCCTATGTACTGTGTGTTGCCTACATTCAGAACAGTTTGGAAACTTATTGATTGCCCCTTGTAAAATTTGCGCGAAAATGTGTCCTTGCCAAGGGAATTGGGGCTGAGAAGTGCTTATATGAGCTCGAAGCACATTGGCCACTTGTTTTGCTCTAATTTTCTCAGATCCACATGAAGGAACATTAGAGAATTTTAAAAGGGAAAGACGAAAATGGACTAACATAACACCTACTGCGAGAAGGGGGACGACATAATAGTAACGGGGCAGAATCGTCGAAGATGTTAAGGGAAGACTCCACTGAAAATCATGAAAATTTTCAAAAAAAATTTATCGGTCATTTCACTTCTTTAGAATGTATATTTTCAGACCCCCAAATGGATTTAGTTCAATTTTGATTACAAATATTTTTACTTTTTTTTAATTAAGGCTGTTAGAAGGCGTGGCATTTAAAGAGCTCTCAAAATTATTTTTCCATCAACGAATTCTTTTTACAAATTTCTGATTACAAATCTAGTAACTTTTTGTTCTAAAGTTGGCTTCCTGAAGTTACTAGACGAATGTAGCGGAGGAGAACTTTAATTTACATAAATATTCATTTTACTTTCAAAGTCATTTTTCCTTAATTTTATTTTTCTTGATTCAACACTAACTTTTTTATGCCAAATATTAATCAATCTGGATGAAATTTTTACTGCAAGTATTTATGAGGTAGCTGCATGTTTTTGGGCATTTATTTTATCAGAAATGCTGCTACTTTATTTTATTTTATTTTTTCATGAAAAATAATATTTTTTTTAAATTTCAAAATAATTTTTGAAAGTGAATAAATGAGATATTTCATAAATGAATGCATGGAAATGTTTCTCTATGTCTTGTGAATGTGATAAAAAAAAGAAGCTTAAAAATTGAGATGATCTACTAAAAACTTGGGTTTGAAAATATTTATAAAAGGAATGGAAAAAAAAATCAAAAGCCAAAACCATTTATGAGTTCAAAATTTAGATTTTCTTAGTCCTTTACATGATAAAATTATCTCAAAATTTGGTTGATAAAAATGATTAGGAAAAAAGTTATTTTTCGTAGAGTGTCCTCTCGGAAAGCGAGTGGGGAAAGAGGGAGCTAGGATTCCAGCTCTTGCGCTGTGCGAGTGATACTCGAATGCAGGGGCGGATGCAAGGGGGAGGATTAAGGGGATATATCCCCTCCCGAAATTTTGAGAAAAATACGAAACAATTAACAAAAATAATATTAATTTTAATTTGCGAATGTACATAGGAATTAGAGAGTTTTCCACGTAAATTCTCTTTGCTAAAATGTTAAATTCCAAGAACTGCAGGAAGACAAACACATCGTTCTTATTTCAAGACAGAGAGTCATGAAGAGTATTTTAGGCTTTTAATTTTCCTTCTCTTCTTAGACTACTTCATTAGTCAGCTCAAGGACAGGTTTTTAAATCATAAGGGAATCCTAAAATCCATACAAACTTTTCTGCCTAAAAACATACTGCGAGCATCAGATAAAGATTTAGAAACTGCTGTTGAGGCTATAGTGATCAGTGGCCCAATGATGTTGATGCATCACCGGAGTCTTTCTTCAATGAATTGGAGATGTGGAGAAGAAATTTCCTCGATCAGAAAAATCTTCACCTAATACCTACTGTTTTATATCATCTTTGAACAGGTGCAATGAAATTAGTTTTCCCTGCATTCGCAAGGCGCTGAACTTTTCTGCACGTTGCCTGTAACTACAGCAACACCAGAACGGTCGTTCTCAACATTGCGGTATTTGAAGACTTACTTGAGGAGCACGATGGGAGCAGACAGATGAAATGGACTGGCCTTGATGTATACGTATATATATATATATATATATATATGCAGAAGTAAAAGCTCATGAAGTACTGGATGAAATGTCTAAAAAGCCTCGTCGCCTTCTTCTGTACATGTCATTCTGTCATTGTTTTTGTATTGCAATCATTGTAAATGTTAAAATTAAAAAATTATGGTTTATTTAACAACGCTCGCAATTGCCGAGGTTATATCAGCGTCGCCGGTGTGCCGGAATTTTTTCCCTCAGTACTTCTTTTACATGCCAGTAAATCGAGTGATATGAGGCCTGTCGCACTTAAACACACTTAGGCCTAAATGCCATCGAGCTGGGTTGGGGTAGAACCCGCAACTTCGAGCACAGAAGGCTATACCGATTACGCTACTCAGGCCAACTTGTAAATGTTTGTGACTCGGAAACAAATTGTGAGTATATAAACGTATTTCTCATTACTCCATTTTTACTATCTCCTCAAATCCCTCCCCGAAAAAAAATCCTGCGTCCGCCCCTGCTCGAATGCAACATGCTAAAGCCAAGGCTTCGATTCAGAAGGCTTTAATTTGAAAAAAAAAATTGTGGGGTCTAATTATAGATATATTAAATAGAGAATGTAGAGAGACGGACTACATGGAAAACGAAAAGATATTTTACATTTCTTATTCCATGGTACCATAAGCGACGTCAAGAGTAAACCTTTCATGACAAAACGTTACAGTTTTTCTCCCCTCGTAGGTCGAATATAGACTTTCCACCCAAAAAAAAAAATACACTACTCACCCCACATGAGCTATCAGGAGAAGCCGGAAGAAAACCGAGTGGTCATTCATTAAGATGTCAAACATTTAAGTGCACTGACTCTGTCATGCCAAAAAAAAAAAGGTATCCCGCGCTGTTTAATAGAAACATACGCAAGTGGCTTTCAAGGCGAAACTTTATCAACGGATGACACAATTTTGTTTTATATCGGTGTCAGCTACAGACAGATTTATATTGCAGAAACATGATTACATGAGCGTACGAGAATATAGCAGGGAAATAGGTTGAGGTACACTAAAAAATGGCAGAAAATTCTAACATAGCCAATGATAATAAATCCGAGTAAAATGTGATTTCAACAAGGAATTTTGGCGAGACCTCATTAGTATAATAAACTCTATAAAAATTAATCCCTTTAATTTACTGAACAGCGAATTTAAGAATTTTTCCATGTGTAATTATTATTTATAGGATTGTGCCTCAAATCAAAAAGTTCAAGAGATATACAGTATTTTAAAGCTGAAAGATACTGGCAGGAATTTCTTCGTAAAATTGACTTAATACTAGCCGTTATATAGGTCTAATAGGGTGAAAATTAAAATGAGTTTTCTATGTACGAAGTCACAAATATAGTCTCAGAATCTGAATTTCCTACTCTCATCATGAGAAATTAAAAAAAAAAAAAGAAAGAAAGAAAAGAGGGAAACCAGAGCTCAAGGCGATAATGAAATTGAAAACAGTTATTAATTTATTTTTATTGACTTATTTTACGACGCTTTATCAACTGCTATGGTTATCTAGCGATTGAATGAAATGAAGGTGATAATGCCGGAGAAATGAGTCCAGGGTCCAGCGCCGAAAGTTACCCTGTATTTGCTCTTAATGGATTGAGGGAAAACCCCAGAAAAACCTCATCCACGTAAATTATACCAACCAGGATTTGAACCTGGGCCTGCTCCTTTCACGGTTAGACATAATAACCATTAGGCCTACTTCAAAGCGGTGGATTACTGTTAAATAAATAAATAAATGAAATAAATAAAATAGAATAGAATTAAATAAATAAATAAATAAATAAATAAATAAATAAATAAATAAATAAATAAATAAATAAATAAATAAACAGTGATGTAACTATCACAACGCAAGAGTGATTCTATCGATGTCGTTTCTCTTCCGAATGTACGCTTGAATATCATTCAAGCTACCACGTGACCTTCCCTATCGCCCGCTCTTCCTTATCACATTGTTTCGTTCGCATTCCTGCCGTCGGTATTCTCTGCTTGCGAGACCTGTAACTGGGTTACATTATCTTGCCCCAAGGGACTGAATTATTTCCTCTGAACTATTAAGGAAATAAAAAAAAGTTGTTAGTGATTTTCGATGTATTTTTAGTCCCTTAACATTTTCTCTTATCAAACATTCATGCGAAAGAGAAGATAATATTTACAAATGACTGATTTTCCATGTTAAATCCCTATGTATTAGTATGTACTGTAACCACAGTCTAGTGCATACAGTCACGAAGCTCAATACGTAGGGAATATGCATCCAATGAGAGTTGAACTTTAGTTGCTAGTCACTAGAATCGCTACTATAGCCTCATCACAGACAATGCTAAATAGTACCCGCACAGTCTATTGCTCCTACTACTCTCAGTTGCTAACCGCTTGGAGCGCTGTATCACGAGAAATGCAAAAATTCACCTCAAGCTTCGTTACAATTATATTAGACTATGCTAGACAGTGCATATGTGGAATATGAATATGCACGAGAAAGCTTTAAATAAAATGCGAAGTGCTTACTGCACAAGATTGTTGTGCTTGAAAATGTAAATAAATTCCGTTAATAATAAAACATATGGATATCGCAGCAATTAGTTGTAACATTCAAAGAGAATGAAAGATGAAAATTAATATTTTCGAAAATAAGATATCGATGCCGTTCAATAGGAAGAGAGATTCAGGGATACGTGTTTATTTTATAATAGTAGTAATAATAATAATAATAATAATAATAATAATAATAATAATAGGCCTAATAATAATATTTTATAACCCACTGGAACTTAGGCTATCGCCGCTATACAATAATGCACAATAAATTTATCGAGGGTTTCCTAGTTATGTTATGGGCAGGATGCTAGAGCTAAGTCATAGTTTGAAACAACACAAAAAAGCGTTATAAATCTACACTTACTACTAGGGATTAAATTATTACTTCCTCTGTCCAAAATATGGTATAGAAAGATGTAATTAATTCTGTTCCAAAATATGGTATACCAGTGGCGGTTCCTTGGGGAAGGGAAGGGAGGAACGTCCTCCTCACATTTTTCTTCTTTTGAAAGTAAATACCAAATGAAATATATGTCTTAAAATTCGACGAAGATTCGATAATTTTTAAGTTCACAGCTATAAGAAAACCTCGGTTGATCGAGTTTTAAACGATGCGCGCTCATGTGCTGCTAGAAAACTGTGAGAAAGATGCGAGATTGTTTGTGTGGAGGAAAGCCAATCCATTCCTCCTTTACTGCAGTTAGCACACATAGACAACAGCGCACTAGCGGCCAGAGAAAGAAGCAGAGTTTTAAAGCGAGTAAATGAACGGAGAGGGAGGAGATCCTCCTCTGAATCAGCGCATGGGCGGGAAATAGAAACCGACTGGTCGTGCAGCAAGCTCACTACCGCTGCCATCTAACGATCTTGCATTCAACCAGACTATAACACAACTAGGAGGAGGCACAATAAAACAGTTTTAACGGAACGCTATGAAAGACACCGTATAAACTTTTTTTAAAAATTATAAATCAAAATATATTCATTGTACTTTATATAAGCTATATTCAGGGTTTGAAACTTTCGAGGATATCTGAAAGTTGAAGTTGGATTTATATAAAACAAAGAGGAAGTAGTTGTAAGTCAGTATCGCAGATCTTCTTGGCCTCTGAAATTCACTTCCATTCATTGTCTACTAGACAGGACAACAGCCAAGTTGTCAATTTTGTACAAATATATTTGAAATTGAAGGTACTGCAAACTGCAGCTTTGAACAATAATGGTAGTATGACTTTACAAGAACTGATATTCTTCAAAAGCATGTGATACTGAACTTGTAAAATGTACATGTGGCAACATAGACCACGTGGGTGGGTGCAGTGTTCTCGCTTTCCTAACAGATTATTTCTCATTCCCATTTCCGTAAAACGGTTCCGGTTCCGTGTTAGTAGCTGGTCTCTTCCAAGATGTGTGATGCTGTAGTGTGCGTGAAAAATGCTGCGAGGTTGTGAATTTCCTTGTAATTGTTAATTTGTGCAATTATTCAACAATGAATGGAAGGAAAAACATATTATATTTTGGACAATTTAAGAAACTCAGTTTACAAGAACAGATTATTCCTATACAAAAGGGAAGGCCAACCCTAATATACCTGGTCTTACATATATGCATGTAGGCTAATTTGTAGCATGTTTCTCTCAAGAAGGTGTCATTTTGCGCTGTTAACTTCTTTCCTCCTCTTAAGAAATATGCAGGAGCCGCCATTGTGGTATACATTTGTTGAAGTTCTCAGTAATATAATATAACTTTAATACATCTTCTAGATACTTATTTGTATCATAAATTAACATAATAAAAATATAAAAATTAGGTACATTTCATTCTGTGTGATGTCAAATTAATAAAAGAAAAAAAAACAAACATTGTTTTGAGAGAGGCAAATTAACATAAAACTACAATAAATTACAACCCGTTTTTTGTACGACTGTTGAGCCTTAGATGTCCTATTCAAAATTGACTGGGTTGGTGTTACGTTTTCTGCAACAGGAACACCACAGCAGGTGCCCATTTTCTTTCTGTTCATAATGAACTACAGTGGACTCTCCTAAGTTCGACTGAACAGAATTGAAAGTTCAGTCCAATAAGGGTAGTGGGTGTGGCAGGTGAAATGAATACAAATTCTTATTGGTTATCCATCAACGAATACAGTACTGTACTTGCATTTCCTGCCCGCCCCGAGACTTGTGTATGCGCTTCTAGTACCACAGTGGGTTTCGACAGTTCCGTCTCACAAACGGCACAATTCTCAAACAGAAAAAGAAGAGTTCATTAATTTAAAACCAGTGATTAAATATGGATGTCCTAATCAATAAAATATTCTGTTTTTCTTCAACAAAAGTACCACTACAAGACACAGAACCAATTCCCATTCAAATGGCAAACCCATTTCTTAGTGCCCGTATAAGGGCGTGTCTAATTCTCCTACGTAAGCAGTCGAACTATAGAATGTCGAACTTGTTTTCTGTGGAACTTAAGAGCTTCCACTGTATTTAAATATTATAGTTTGATGCACTACAGAAGATTAGAAACATTCACAACTGCACTGTCTAATAGTCCCTTCACTACTGAACAGAATACCACACCGCGAAACATTTCGTGCGCGCTTGCGCAATAATCAAACTTGTTTTGTTTGCTACTGTACCATATTTTGGAACGGAGGGAGTACAATTTATCGGTTTTTTTTAAGGTGCGTTCTCTTCAGTTAATTGACATTAAGCCTGTTTTAGTACACGTCCCTCCCATCTATAGCTAATGACGAAGTGGTCACCCCTGCTCCACTCGAATGGAGTGATTGGTGTCGGATGGAGCATGCGCAGAACGAGATCCGGCGCGTTTAAACATTCACACGCTGGTGAGATTCTTCAGTGTGTTTGCAGTGGAGAGCGCACGCTTGACGGTATCGACTCAAACATGGCTACAGACAACCTGACGGCAGTGCTGTACAAAGTGAACGACTTGAGGCTGGTAAGTTAGTTTTACGCAATATGCTGTATACACCCAACGATTGCTATTAATTCTATTATCGTCGTGAACTGTATAAATTGTGCATTTCATCTAGGGATATCTAAAGAGCTGTCACCTTTTCGTGTTATGACAAAAACAATCACGTTCTTCTTGCTTTAGACATTTACAAAGAGTTAACGAGTAACCAGTTGATAATTTTTAAGTAACTACGTTGAAAATATGAAACAACATTGGCATTTTGTAAAGACATCAAAAAGAGAGTTATTTATTATTTATTTATTTATTTATTTATTTATTTACTAGCCGTACCCGTCCGCTCCGCTGCACCCGTTAGAAATAAATATAAAGTAATTACATAATTAAAATAGGACGTTTGATCTAGGAAACATTCGTGTTTGATAGAAGGATAAATCATTTAATATGTTACTTAATTTAAATTGTATTTAAATAATTAAAATGCAATCATTTTGGTCCACAGAGCACTCATTTGGTGCAATGACAATTCCTTTAACATGTTTCCTATTTGTTATTACATGCAACCATAGTTTAATGAAGATTGACATATTTATTTTTAATGTGTAAACTTTATATTACTTGCTATATGTTTCCATTGAATTATGGTAATAACTTAATTTTAACCATTGTTTTCTACGTGTTCAGTAAATGACGCTTGGCCCACTGTGGTTCTGAACCCTTCAAATAATTTAAATAGTGATACAGCATATATAGTGGTATTTAATTATATTTCTTTCTTTCGAAAATGTAAGAATTCACGATCTCTTATGTACCATTGCCATGGAATGAATAAATGTGTTTTTTTTCTACTCATAAATTTTATATTTTATACATAGGAGTTACTGCAGGAACAACAACACTATAATCTGAGGCGGCGGTGAAAACGTATTATATTGTTATTTTAAAAGTCTTGTATATCCTTAAATATCAGTCCTATCAAAATTTTGCATAGAATAAAACTTATCGGAAATGATTTTTAAAGAAACTTTTCTTATGTAACATTTTTCACAAAAATCAATAATAAGCGAGATATTTCGATTTATTTAATTCAGGCCCCCTTATAACCCTCCTTTTAAATAATGTATTTTGAATGCATATAGGCTAAAATCAAAGTTACAACGAACTTAATTTATATTCCAATTTTCATCGAAATCCGTTCAACCATTATCGCGTGAAAAGGTAACAAACATCCAGACAGACAGACAGACAGACAGACAGACAGACAGACGGACAGACAGACAGACAGACAAAAATTTCAAAAAAGCGATTTTCGGTTTCAGAATGATTAATTATACATGCTAACACCAATTATTTTTGAAAAATCGAAAATTACCAGAAAAACTTTGGCTACAGATTTATTATTAGTATAGATTCTGGTGTAGTACCAGGAATACAAATACAATAATAGAAATAAACAGAGAGAAAAATACACTATATACAAAGTAAAGCTACACAAGAAATAAAGAGAGAGAGAGAGAGAGAGAGAGAACACTATAACTAAATAAAGCTCACAAAATATACACAGGTTGCAGTCACACAAACTTTAAATGAGTGATTAAATAACATAATTAATTGTATCCCAACTAATTAACTAACATAAACAAGAAACTTGCAATTTAATCTAGATTAAAAAAATAAAAAGAAAAAAACATAAATCAATACTCCTAGCAATACCTAAAAACATTAACCAAGACAAAATTTTCCAATTTAATTTTGAATTGTGATAAAGTCCGGCAGTCGCTGACGTCATTAGGTAACAAATTCCAGAGGCGAGGTATTTCTACAGTTTAGGAAGATGAGTATAAAGACGTTCTATGATGAGGGATAGAAAGAAGTGCATGATGTCGGTTTCGAAGAATTGTAAGAAATTGAAAGCGCGATAACAGATAATTCGGAGTAGAAGTATGCATGATTCTAAACAGAAGAGACAGTGAATGTATTGTTCTTCGTTCCTTCAGACGCACGCATGAAAGTAACTGGAGGGAAGGTGTTATATGGTCAAATTTACGAGTATTGCAGATGAATCGTATGCACACATTATGAACACGTTGTAGTCTCTCAGCTAGGAGTGAACTTACATTAGTTAGCAAGCAATCGCAATAATCAGAATGGAGCATTACAAGCGTCTGAATAAGATTCTTTTTAAGACGAAGTGGTAGAAATTCTTTCATATGGAACAAGGAGTGAAGTTGAGAAAATATTTTTTTTGCAAATGTGTGTTACTTGAGTGTTCCAATTTAGATATCTAACCATAAAAATGCCAAGTTTTTTAACTGTTTCACTGTATTTAACAATAATCCCATTCAATATTATATGTGGTATATAGTACTACTATAAGAGTGCTTTCTTTGAGATATTTTTAACAAAAACATTTAGTACAATTTTGTTCGTTTTGCTTCCTTTTCGATATAAAAAAATGCCGTATATGATACATTTCATACCGTGTTTTGGGAAAGCCATTGATTTAATTCCCAATTTTCTGTCAATTTAAGAGAGCAGTGTATTATGATAATGATTGAAAAAATTTTTGTCCTTGAAATGTGCAGAAATCTGATTTGAACAATTGCAACATTTTAAAATACTTTTGTGCGAGGTCGTGCGTATTTGGTTTCCGCACAAAACCAATCCGCGATAAGTCTAAAATTCCACATTCAGTATTCCCAACCTAACACACATAACAATTTCCCTCTTCTTACCGCTTAAGTGACATATTGATTTTACTGCTTCAGGCTTTTCACATATTATTTTTAGAGACGTTTAACATAGTAATAATTATAAATTGGAAACTTACCACTGCAATTTCACCTAAATTGCAATGTTAATTATTGTTTTTAAATATGTGCAAAAATTAAGTAAACTCTACAACTCCACTAAAGTTACTGCATTCGTGATGCAAGTAACATTAAGGAAGCCGTGAAAAAATCAACAAGATTCCAGATGCCGATGTTATTACTGCAATATGTTATATAAATAATATTGTTAAAATATTAAAATGAAAAATAAATCATTACATAACCTTACCGTTTGTTTTAAGTTCGCATTTATAGACTGGGGGGAAAAAAAGACAGATGTATATCACGGCCTACTGGAGTATAGTAAACACAGAAAACATTTTAAAGCAACAATGTTGAAGATAGATTTTTTGTTTTGCAAATTTGCCGTCATTGAACAGAAACCTAGATGGAGATTTCATTGCAACTAATTAGAAATTCCTCTTTCAAGTATGTAATAAACGATCTTCGCACAAAATAATGCACGATACACGAGCGGTATGTTTTCTTTCAATTCTCGGAAATTAAAAAAGCTCAACTACGTTTCGCTTTTTCAAACTTTTCCTCGAACATGAAAACTTCAACATACCGCTCTTGTAACGCATATTACTATTTTTACTTTTATCATTTTTTATGCGTCTCTTGCTTTGTGCATTGCTTCTATTAACCACAGTGGGACCAAAAAACTAAAAGTTACTATCTTTGAACGCCAGTAGTTCAGGAATATAGGCAGCAATCATCGCACTCTATAAATCCTTATAATAAGGGTTACTTGAAGGTCAAGGATTCTGCACCTGTGTTAAATGTATTCGATTCTTCGGCAGACCTACGTTTTTGTTTTTTCCATGCAGTGCACTTCATTCTTGCTGTTCAAGCTAGTATCACAGTCTAGTATATACAGTCGCGAAGCTTGGGTTGATTTTTTGCATTTCTCGCGATAGTTGCTAGCCGCTTGGAGCGCTGTGTGTACTAGGGACAATAGACTGTGTCACTGCCATCGTGATCTAATACAGGCCGTAAGGCAGACCATGTGACTCGCTTAACCCGATCACGAAGGGCGGCGTTTCAACCATATAAATTGACTGGAATGCATAGAAAGTAATATATATTTCTCTAAAATGTAGTGTAATTGCATTAATAAAATTTAAAACAATGATTAGGAGACACTTCAGACATAATTCCTTGCGAGTAAAGGTGTAATATTGTTTTTGGTGTGAAAATTAAGTTGTTCGTATGTGTAATAGACCTGCCTTTATTTCGATTAAATATTGCGAAATTATTGTGCATTCATTTATGCACGATTCAATAATTTTCAGTTGCACCGCACGATATGTTGAAATTATAGGTTATGTTTACTGTCCCAGTTGCCCCTTTCTGTCTAATTTTAGTGGTCTCCAATGCCCAGCCATTCATATGGAAATATTATAGGTTATGTTTACTATATCTTATATTCCTAAATTCGCAATTATATATTATAATTAAGCATAATGTCATGTATGATACTCCGCACATTCAATTTGTCTGTATTTTAATACTACAATTGAGTATTGAATTATTGTATTTATCTATTACCTAAGAGACGAAGTAACAATCGTACTGTACATACACTAATTTCATAAGAGAGGTATGATACATTTTCTGTCTTTATCAAGGAAGGTAGATGTGCTATATTAAAATCACAATATAAATTCTTTTTTATTAAACCTTAAAATAGCTTCCATTCTAAACTTAAAATGTTGATGCGAAAAGATTATGTTAACATGTAAAATTCTCTTCACATTAAAATAACACAGTTTTGTAATTATTTCTGCAAATATAATCTTCATCTTAACGATGTTTGGTGACGTATACACGTCCGTTGATGTGACATATTAATGCATTTAAATACTATTATAGTCACAATCATGCCATGGTATGAAAGAAAAATTTCACAACCTCGAGCGGGAATCGAACCTGCGACTTCCTGTTCTCCGGCCAGGCGCTCTACCACTGAGCTATCGAATTCGTCTCACGCGACTCTGTTATAGAGTACTGTCCATAGCGTCTGATCTAGTCAGCACTGCTTATGGGTGTGAAGAAACTTTACAACATAGGCAACATAGGCTATTATGCAACAAGAAGTAAAGGGAACTTATGGACACATTATACTAAATAAAACTTAGCAATGATACGCAATAAAGTTATAATATAATAATTCACTGAGCTCCATAGACTGAAATAGAAAACCCGAACATATGTATATTACGGCCTGGTCTAGATCGAAAAGGCATTGACTGTGCCGTATTTCGCATTTTGTGAAAAGTTGTGTAAACTGAAATGTTCGTTATCGGTTGTAATAACTGTAAATGGCTAAAATACAATAATTTTAATAATAATATGGGACAAGGAGACGTTTGTAGCACTATAAATTCTAAGAAAAAGAGGCCAGACTTATCCTCCTTCCGAAAGATCCAGGAAGGTGAGTTTATAATAGTACATTATGGAACGAGCCTGTAATGAACGCAATTAAGAAGTGAGTATGGATATTTATGAAACGAGCGCAAGCGAGTTTCATAATTTTCATACGAGCTTCTTAATTACCAATATAGGCGAGTTTCATACGACTTTTTATGCTCGACCATATTTCTAACTTGATATTATTAATTTTATTTGTATTTGACATTGAGCAATGTTCCGTATGTTGTGAGATGTGCGCAGACGCGAAAGTATTGATTTTTTCCGAGGAACAGATGTCCACATTGACCTTGCTAGGCCATAAGAACCTACAGAGATAACATTGAAATTAAATTAGACATTGAAAAACGAGATGACAAATTGAATTTATTTGAATATTATTTACAATTAACGCTAATTATTATAGTAACAGAACATAACCTTCTGCGACAGTATTGGATTTCCAGCCTCCGTGACTTTTCGCTATTCTCTTTCGATTGCATATCCGAGAATAATCGATACTTGCGGTTTTATAACGGTAGAAAGCTGACCTGTCATTGGCTGAACAGTTGTAACCTGAGTCGTCATTGATTGAAAGACCTGATCTTTAATGAGTAGGTGTACTTCAATGACATGCATTAAAGGACTGCTACCAGGTGTATAATTACTACATTTCGGCATGGTCGAGCATAAAATACTACTAGGTTCAAAAAGTTCCCGGAATTTTACTACCATTTTTCGTGTTAATATATAACGAGGGATATTATACATTTGTTTTGTTGGTAACATTCATGATGTCATTTCCTTAAAGTTTGTTGATAATGGCAATTATTGGTTTTGAGTTGTAGGCAATTGTTTATCATAGTGTTTCGTTTGTTCGTCGCATTTTGTAATTATGTCCACAGAGCAAAGTACAAACATCAAGTTCTGTGTTTTGCTGGGGACATGATCAGTATGGCTGATGAAGATGGTGATTTCTTAAACAAAATGAAACTGGTGCTACTTGTACGACCCAGTCCCTAAACGACAGTCATCTGAGTGGAAATCGAAAACATCTCCTCGGAAGCAAAAATTTCCTAGGGACACTTCCAAAGGCAAAGTTATTTTAAATGTTATGTTTTATTTAACGACGCTCGCAACTGCAGAGGTTATATCAGCATCGCCGGATGTGCCGGAATTTTGTCCCGCAGGAGTTCTTTTTCATGCCAGTAAATCTACTGACATGAGCCTGTCGCATTTAAGCACACTTAAAGCAAAGTTATGTTGGAAGTTTTCTTCGACTCTCAGGGTCTCATGCACCATGAGTTCATTCCAGAAGGTCGTACTGTAACGAAAGAATTGTACGTAGAAACCCTCCGTCGCCTCTGGGACGCAGTGAGAAGGAAACGTCCAGAAAAGTGGGTAGAAAACAACTGGTTCCTTATGCATGACAATGCACCTGCTCATCGCGCAATTATTGTAAAGAATTTTCTTGCCAGGCACAACATAACTGCTTTGGATCACCCACCATACTCTCCTGATCTCTCACCACCTGATTACTTTCTGTTTCCCCGTCTGAAAAGTCATCTGAAATGACGGAAATTCAATGCTGAAGAGGTTATCGCAAACGCGACGAGAGCACTAAGACGGGTTTCACAAAATGGCTTCCAGGCCTGCTTCCAGGAACTCTACACGCGTTGGCAAAAGTGTGTTGTTGCGGAAGGCAACTATTTTGAAGGGAATGCTGTAGAATAGTGTTTAAGGTACGTTGTTTCTATGATGCTAGCAAATTCCGGGAACTTTTTGAACCTAGTATGTATAATATATACTTTATGAAAATAATATATAAACCTTATGTATTTCGTATTTCAATAGTGGAAGGAAGGTGTTAATTTTTCAAAAGAACACGATATCAAAAGTACAATACATTTTATCGTCTGCTATGGAAAGTCTCTGTGATAAGGCGATAGTAGCGATCTTGGTGGCTAGCAACTATCTATGGATGCATATTTCAACTGTCTATGTTTGCATATTTAGTAAGTATTGAGCTTCGCAACTGTATATACTAAACTGTGCTAGTATTTCCTGGAACACCCGACATATTTATTGCATGGTTAGTAAATCACTATTTTACCGTCAGTTGTAAAGGACTCGTCAACTGCAACACACGATTTTACTTCGAAGGCAGCAGGGATGAGACTGGCGCCATACTCACACTACAGAAAAACTGATTTCGATTGTTCGCCTGCTGAAGATAAAATCAGCTTAAGACATTTCAAAATAACAAAGATTGTTATTTAAGGATAGGGATGGAATTTTCAGAGTAACACAAAATAACGGTATATCTCATTTGTTCAGAAAAATATTTCTGGGAAGCCTAAACTGCAGATGGCTAGGCTCACCATGATTCACTGTTCAAATAGGAATATGAGGAGTAAAACAGATACACAAATATTGCTATTCATTATCATTATTACTACGATGTGATACATGATACTAGGAATTTATATGGACAAAAACTTAAGTTGGAATACTCAAATCACACACATGTAAAATAATTTTTATGAAAATTCACATACTAAAAAGAATTCGAAATTTCCTTCCGTTGCTTCTCAAGAAGAATTTAGTACAATCGCTCTTGATACCTCATTTTGATTACTGTGACACTCTCTACATTGACCTTAACATGAGGCTAACAGACTACAGCGTGTTCTTAATGCATGTGTTCGATTTATTTGCAACGTCCGTAGATCTGACCGTATCACACCTTCACTAAATATGCTGTCCTGGGTCCGTCTCAAGGAGCGAAGAACTATTCACTCTCTCACTTTACTCTTCAATATTCTTCAAACCTCTAACCCTAGCTACTTAGCTTCTCGTTTTCAACATTTGTCCTCATATCACGAAATAGATACTCGCTCACAACACCATATCACACTCTCCATTCCTAAACATAGAACATCCTTCTACTCTTCATCTTTCACCGTCTCTGCAGCTCATCTCTGGAACTCTCTACCACAACATATCAGAGACTGTCGGACATTGTCTAGTTTCAAAAATAAATTAAAATTGCGCTTTTTCAATTCAGATTCCTTTCAGTTATAAGCCCTTTTCTCTGCGATAGTTTTGTATAAATATAGGCTATATATTTCTTTTACTTCCTTTCCCCTTTTTGTTCACTTTATCAGCTGATGAATTTATTATCATAGCCTTTTTATTGTGAATTTTATTTAATTTTCGTATTTCTTTTTTATTATTATTTTATTCCATTCTATTTTGTTATATTCTTCCTTACGTTTTCCATATTAACCATTTGTATTAAATGAGTTGCTTTTGCTATATTCCAATGTATTTTATTTTATTTTTTCTATTATGGTATTATTTTCATGTTGTTTAGTGTCGATTTTATTATGCTATTATTATTTTTTTTGTAATATGTTAGTATTCTGTTCTTTAACTTTTTGTTAAATTTTAACTGCTTGTATACTTTGTGACCTGATAGAGTGTAAGAGAAGGCCCTATGGCCTTAACTCTGCCAGTATAAATAAAGAATTATTATTATTATTATTATTATTATTATTATTATTATTATTATTATTATTATTATTAATTTTTATTATTATTAATGGCAAGGAAAAAACTGTATGATTACATAGAAATCCCAGTTCTACGTATCACTGGCAGCGGGGCTACTTTCCCTTAATCTATCTCTTCAGTGATCAAATCCTACTTCACTTGTTAGCTACTATTTACGAGCATCACATTAAATCTTACGTAACTTTATCAATGACAATGACACTGCTAAACATCAAGGCTGAGGAAGAGGTAAAGAAGGAAACAACATTTTTCGCAATAAGAGCGGCACAAGTGAACATCAGGCCTATTATCCTTCTGTTCGGTTATATATTACATAGGTTCATGTCTACCGAACTTAAAAATTATTAGTGCATGTTGGTAATTATAATTAGCATATATTTACAACTGAAATATAGGTGCAAATAAGTAAGAAGGAAGTGTAATAATTTAACAAACCTAGACATACACTATTTATCAATTGAATTGTAAGTGCAAATAGGTAAGAAATAGGTGTAAATAAATTAAATCTAATTACGTATATATTAAGTTAAAATATGACTGAAAATATGCGCAGTTAATTTGTACTAAATTAATAGATTGCAGCATAACCGCAAGGCCGAATCATTTGGTTATGCATGGAACTTACTTTCGCTAATGGCACATCACTGGCTCCGAAGGTCAGCTCACGTGAGAAAACAGGGCCGAATCCTAGAAAATTCTCGAAACGATGTCGTAAATCACTTAAAAACTATGCCAAATACATCATAAAACATGTTTGTTTAATAAACTTTTTTTTTTTCGTATATCGCTAATATAAAAGAACGATTGTCTTTGATTATATGGGGAGGGAGCAAACGAAACATTAGGAAATCGTTCTTTGTGATAAGTAGAAGAAAAATAAAAATTTCATTATTACTAATTTCTCATTAATGACTGCACAAACACCGTACGTAAAATGGCGCATAACTTTCATTCGAAGATTTTTTTAATAAAATGAATCAACTTGTGGCTACAAAATTATGAAGACTGGTAGTTTTCTTATGAAGACTTATAAACACTGTCTTATGCAAAAAATAGTATTCTCATTAATAATAATAATAATAATAATAATAATAATAATAACAATAATAATCCGTGGCGCTACAGCCCACGAGGGGCCAAGACTGACCAGCCGGCTGCTGGCCTCACAGCCACACGCCGAAGCAGAGGTGAACGATTATCCAACCAGAATGGAGGTACCGTGTGGTTAGCACGATGAGCCCCCCAGACGTTATAGCTGGTTTGCGTAACCGGATTTCGCTACCTATCGTAGCTCTCCAAATGCATCACGATGCTAGGTGGGCACCGATCCCTTACACTGGCCGAAATTTCATGAGAAAATTTCTTCCCCCATGAGAACTCGAACCAGCCCGCATTCCGTAACGCGAGTCCTAAGCAGAATGCCTTAGACTTCTACGCCACGGCGCGGTAGTATTCTCATTATTATATTTAAAGAAAGAATAAAATACATTCAGTGTTGCCGGCTTTCAATGAGTAATACATTATTCCGTATTTACATACTTTTAAAGACTGACAAATGATACTCCAGTATTTTTATTGCTGTTGTCAGATCAATATTTAAGAGTAATTTTATCATTAAAATGCATTAAAACTTATCCGTTAAAGTTGACAACAGTACAGTTAAGCGATCCTTACAAGCCTTGGATGATATGACCGTCTAAGGGTGACCTCTAATTCCTAAGTGTCGAGACTATACAGGGTGTTAAAAGTATCCAATATTTTAGGAGGTGATAGTATGCACCAAAACAAGAAAAAAATGTCTAATAAACATCGATCCTACAACACATACTTTCTGATATCTGAACACTTGTTCATAGGAGGTGCTCAATGTGACGTCCATTCATGCCAATGCATTCCTCTGCCCTTCGGCATAAGGAATCACGCAGTTTTTGAAATTGACCTGGTTGTTCTTGATAACCAAAAGTCTAGGGGATTTTGGTTTGTGGAACGAAGAGGCGAAGGTGTGGGGCCTCCCCAATCAATCCAGCAGTCCTGAAATGTCAGCGTCAGGTGTTCACACTCATTGGGGAGAAAATGTGCTGGTGTGCAATCTGTATTCTTTGCTGACATGGCACATACTCCAGCAAGGTAGGCAATACGTTAATAAGAATCGATGCTGATGCCTTTTCTCTTCAACTGTATGGGGATTTTCATCAGCCTACACATGCTGGTTACGAAAATTCACAACACCGTCTGTGCTGAACCCCGCTCATATCCGCAACCAGACTTTTGTTTTCAGTATTCCTTGCGACGTATCAGTATTCCATCAAGTACGGAATGATTATCTGGTAATCTGCTGTATTGTAGGGCAGAAAAATGCATTGCCATAAATGGAAGTCATAATGAGCACCTCCTATGAACAAGTGTTCAGATCTCAGAAAGTATGTGTTGTAGGACCCATGATTATTATACTTTTTCCTTGTTTTGATGCATACTATCACCTCCTAAAATATTGGATACATTTTTTAACATTCTGTATATTAAATCTCAGGACACGCTTTAGAAATCCAAGTTAATATTAACCTAGCATCATAAAAAACTGAAACCTTTGAAGTTCAATTTGTTTAATTAATTTAACTTTTCTAATGTGAACTGCTAATTTTTAAAGGGAAAATATTTTTGTCTCTAATTTATTCTTGCTAGCTATGTGTTGTATTTTAAGGTATGCACCATGTACTATTGTAATCGAATTTTTAATTTCATTTCATAGGAACAACGGCCGATTCCGGAGCCAAATGATGATCGTAAGTTACAACTTAAATTAATTGGCCATAATTCTACATAAGTACTAGTTCCTAATAGAGATTGATTTTACGCGGTTGTTCCGACTCTACCATAACCCTGTCAGCTGTAATTTTGCGTGACTGCTGGGAAGAAAGTAAATTAACTCACAGTACATTTAGTTCACCCTTCAGACCAATAGAGTTTTGTAAGTTGTTCCCTTATAGTTAAAATATTTTGATGTTGCTTGATTTATTTAAAAATATCTTAATAGTTGCAATATTTTATTTTCTACAGAGGTGCTGCTTCAGATGGCTTGTGTTGGAATCTGCGGGTCGGATGTCCATTATCTCGTCAGAGGGAGAATCGGCGACTTCATCGTAAACGCACCCATGATAATGGGCCACGAAGCGAGTGGAATCGTTGCCAAAGTCGGCAAGAATGTGAAGCACTTGAAGAAAGGTTGGTATCAATTTGCTGAGGTCATGGAATTTTATTTACAGGTCACCCAGTTCAAGTACAAATGCCCTTAACAGCGATTAAATTCTTCTCTGCATGGGAGACGAATATTGAAGTGACCTTCACAATCAGAGTATTGGAAATTTTAAGTTAACCTCTATTAACAATGGTTTAAAATAAATATAATTTGGGCAAATACCAACTTAACTTCCAAACAAAAAGAGAAATAACATATTTTCTATATTCCTCACAACGAGAAATAGTTTCTACCGATGTCTGTGTACAGACTTTCTTCTGAAATAACTCACTACATGGACTTATTAGGCCTACATTCAGTTGAGTTGGGTAGGAACAGAGCCGAGGAGTGGCATTTTCTGTAGGGTAGTGCTTCTCTTGAAAGTGAAGCTAAAAATTGTTTCAGAACACTTCAAACTTAAGTTGGTTATTACCAGGCTTAGAGACTTTAGACCCGATAGATGAAAACAGTGCGATTTCAAGTTGGATAGCTGGACTTTAGTGGGTGGGGGCAGTGATGGTAGCGACCTACCTGTCGTCCCATGTGCTTTATTTACTCGTACTCAGTCATACTCATAAGGCAGGGAGAGGAGGTACTGTTCTGACAATAAAAACAGTCCCGTACACCTAGTTCACTTCATCAGAAGAGAGTAGTCTAGTTTTGATCTGTACATGTGGTTATCTATGTGATTAGTCTAAGAATATGCGATATTCTGTGACATAAAAGACATGCTAGCAGGGAAGAAGTCTACGGACACTGCTGGGGTAGCGAAGATAGATTTCAATGACTTAGTGTTTTTTCGTTTTGCATTCATTACATCATCCACACCTGTGGAGTAACGGTTACCGCGTCTAGCCGGGAAACCAGGTGGCCCGGGTTCGATTCCCGGCCGGGGCAAGTTACCTGGTTGAGGTTTTTTCCGGGCTTTTCCCCCCTCAACCCAATATGAACAAATGCTGGATAACTTTCGGTGCTGGACCCCGGACTCATTTCACTGGCATTATCATCTTCATCTCATTCACACGCTAAATCACGTAAGATGTTGATAAAGCGTCGTAAAATAACCTACTGAAATAAATCCATTACATCATGTGATGTAGAGCGGAGCTTCTCCCAATATAAACTTTGTCTTGTTTAGTTTTGAGACCTTCAGAATGTGTGTTGCAGTAGGTTACATTGTAACAGTACCATGTATTGTACTTCATAAGTTGTGTATGCTGTGCAGAATTATTATGTATGTTGAGTAAGTATTGCACTTGTGCTTATGACAGAAGCCGAAAGGAAATGCATATTAATTAATTTTGAAAATTTCGCATGATAGGCTTTTTATTTTAATCTATGTAAAGATTAATTTTTTGGTCCTATAGAATTTTTCTCCTCTAACAATCATTTTATTTTAATGTTTGATAAATTAGTTGCCTTTTTTGGAACGTCACTATACAGTACCAGCGGACTGGACTGAACTTGGTTTCATGTACACATGTCTCTTCTTCTGCCGACTCCAGCACAATGAAAAAGCTGCCAATAGTACGGACGTAGTAAACTTATTCTATCGGGTCCAAAATCTCGATGTCTGGTTATTACATTCATTATTTTTACCTTTAGTTCTAAACTTTTCCGCCAAAATTATTTAATACAGTCCGATATCTCTGTGCACAAACTGGAAAACGTTAAGTTTTACAGCAGTTAGTTAAATATTGTTAAATTTTTATTTTATTTTATTTGCTATAGCTGGTATGCATATGTAAAAAATGGGTTTGAATAGCAACCTTGTATGTAAAAATATGAACAAAATAAAATTTTATTTGATTCCTATGATATAAATTTTCCTGAATCTTCTGAAAAACATTTTCAATCAAAGCACGGATACAAACTTCACAATGAGAGATTTAAATAATCTCTTATGTCACAAATTTGATATTTTAAAATATTTCTTTTAGTTTGTTATTTAACGACATTCGCCTTACGATTGAGGAAAATCTCGGAAAAAAACCCAACCAGATAATCAGCCCAAGCGGGACTCGAACCCACGCCCAAGCGCAACTCCAAATCGGCAGTCAAGCGCCTCAGGAGACTGAGCTACATCAGTGGCTTTCAACTTATTAAATTTTTTTTTCGCTATCTGGCAAAATTGGGTATTTTAACATAATATGAGGTTGCTGTTCAACACCATCGATATGTTAATCAACATTAAATTTGCCTCGAACAATAATAATCTACGAAATGACCAGAACTTTGAACTGTCGGTCGTGCCACGCATTGGCTAATGAGAGCGTATTGGTCGTTCGTGTCTTCTAATTTATTTCAGACTTGCATATTCAGATAAAGATAATCACTATTAAGAATGGAAATGTTGTGTTGCTGTTTTTGCCAACCTAAGGCGATCAGTGGCGACTCTTGATAAATGATGACATAACAGAAAGGAATAAAGAGCAAATTCTGTTAACAAACAAAATATAAACAGATAAACTTCAACCATAAATTAAAGGGATTAAGTTTGTAGTACAATAAATACAGACTTATTCGAAAATCAGGACACATTTGGAATCATTGAAACTTTGTTAGAAATAAGATGGTTTAAATAAAATTATAATTCTCAATTCATTCACAAAAAAATGGGGTTTAACGGCACGATGCTTTTTTTCAGTTATTTTCGTTTTGGTTCCTTTTACAACGTTTATTTCGAAACAGCTGCTACTCGTACTGTAAGACTAAGGCGTAGTCGCCCCTATAAAAATTAAAAAAAATATATACAGGTGAACCATAAATAATGTAATTAATTTCAGGGGATTATTCTTTGAGATATTTAAAAAAAATTAATACAACCTCCTTTTCGAGATAAAAATTGTTTTATATAAAACATTTCATAGCATATTTTGGGGAAGCCATTTATTAAATTCATTTTAAAATTCCTTTGCATAACGACTATTAATACAGAAGACTTAAGTAGACAGACAGACAGACAGACAGACAGACAGAAAAACGGTATGTTAAAAATCGCAATCGAAAATTATGTACACTGTTTAAAATATCTATATCTCTGTGAAAAATTCAGTGAAGACAACATGCAAACATTTTGTTTTAAGTAAAACAATATGTAGACAAAATAATCAGTATTAGTTATCATTATCAATCAAAACAAACGGAAGATGCGTCACTTATAAGAAGGAAAGCAAGAACTTAGATAAAGAAAAAGTTGTTACGCAATAACGTCTTAGAGAAAATCCCTAGCTTTTGAAGTACTTAAGTTATGACACAAGTTGCGATATAAATAATACATTAGCTATACTTCAGTTATTGACATGCGGCACTATCGAGAGGGATTTAGAGAATGGAGTAGGAAAGGATAATAGATTTTAGATAACAATGGCAACACGAGTGTAACGTGTAATTTAAAAATCTGATCTACACCGAATCCAAGCGACTGAAATTAACTTTCTGAAAAGAGGACGAGGTTGTAATAGACAAAATTATTTTATGAATGGGATTATGGGAACTGAAAATATCGATGCAATCAATGTTCTTCTGTTATCTGTCATTCAGCGTAGATCGTCATATCATCTTCTCGATCGGCCTGTTTCCTTGTACCTGTTTGTAGGTTGTCCCTCGCAATTTTAACTATCCGATTTCTACCCATCCTTTTTGTATGTCCATTACATTCGATAAGAACTATCCGTACGATTCTGAGTCTTACTTATATTGCAGTATTAGAGACATGATTCATTCCTATGCAGTTTTTTTAAATAATGGACGGTTTTCTTACAAATTAAATAATAAGATTAACTTGTAACGTTATTTCCTGTCATTAGGAAATCTGGCAACCCTGATGCAATGACCAAGGGACAGAACGCTGCTATCCAGACGGAATGCGTGTGTTTTTGTAATTGAGCCAGCGATGCGCTGTTGCCAACCTACGCAACTTTCAGTCTAATTTTCTAATTAACCATGCATTTAATGACAAAATGCATAGCATTTTTTTTTTTACTTATTATAATGTATTCTATTGCTCCCTTCAATCTACAGAGTTACGTCATTTCCACCCTGTATTTACAATACAGGCTTATACATTTTACGGCAATGAAAAGGCGAAATCAATAACCATTAATGCCGAAAAAAGATGCCTAATCCTTGATACAGCAAGAAGATGAATTACATTTACACTTTTTACAATATCACAACGACCTTTTCTATATCGCATATTGACAAAATGAAGTAGGCCTCACAGAACTATACTACTAATACAAGCTATCACATCTGCCTTACTTGGCAAGCACCTTAATCCTATCTTTGATGTTTGCTAAGTGATTAGGTTATACAGTATACAGCTGTCAATCTTCTTCCTTACTGCTAATGTCAAGGTGAACTCGATTAATATTTTAGCCTTGGATTGTCACTTTGTTAAGATTGCAAGCGATTATGTGGACGTTACAATGAAGGTTGTAATGTGATGTTACATAAGAGCAGAGTGCCATCTCGAGTCCCTACCCAAGAAAGTAGTCAGCAGGTAACGCAGCCTTGTCAAGACTTCAGTTATGCTTATCACGGCCGATATGCCAGAATAACAAACTAGGAATTCCTTCAGGCTGATCCATGTTGGAAGCAAGAATCTCACACAACACTGTGTCTATGTTCATAAGCAAAATGTATTATTTGTCAGGGAGGAAATACACAAATATATAAATCAAATAATATCGAAGTAAATGAATGGAAAATAAATATGGAGACAGACAGACAGATATATAGACAGACAGACAGACAGACAGACAGACAGACAGACAGATAGATAGACAGATAGATAGATAGATAGATAGATAGATAGATAGATAGATAGATAGATAGATAGATAGATAGATAAAATATAAATACATAAATAAATACACAATAAATAAATAAATAAATAAATAAATAAATAAATAAATAAATAAATAAATAAATAAATAAATAAATAAATAAATAAATACACAAAATATAAATAAATAATGCTCTGTCTCAGCCTCGAGGTTATCTAACGTCGATGAAAATTAGTGATAGAGGAGGATTCGCCATGGAATTATCTGATATTCGCCTTACAGCTGGGGAAATCGTCGGGAAATCCTAATGAGGTAATCAGTCTAAGAGCGATTCGAACCCACGAATCTTACTCGCTAATCCAAAAGCATGAAATTAGAAAGGTAGGCGGATGGACAGGGAAGTAAAACCTGGTTTCTATTGTGATCAGCAGTTAGCGAATCGAGCCAAATAACCAGTTTCCTTGTTGCAGGGGATCGCGTGGCTATCGAACCGGGAGTGCCTTGCAGGGTGTGCGAGTTCTGCAAGAAGGGCAAGTACAACATGTGCCCCGACATTGTATTCTGCGCCACCCCGCCTGTACACGGCAATCTGTCCCGGTACTACGTCCACGCGGCGGACTTCTGCTACAAGTGAGTACTTTGCAATATTTTATAAGACCATTGCCAAGTGCATCAACGTCGGTTAGTGTAACCACCAGTTAGAATTACCACCTAACCCATGGTTAAGCATTTTTATGGTGCATTAACCTCGGTTAGGACTTAAATAGGAGATTAACCACAGTAATCGCTAATCGGCCATATTCAAGCGGTTAAACGAGATAACCAGTCATTACTAGGTTAAGTGAAACAAGATGGCGGGCAGATCCACAGGTATTACTTCGAAGACGATTATTGTTGTACAGTATTTGAATTACTTGGATGGAAATGATGGAGAGCGTGAAGTTTATTTAGTGAAATGAGAGAATTCATACTCGGAATTATGGTGAAGAATGGATAGAACGGAGAAAAATTCTCTCCGGAACTCTGATTTTCAGCTCTACGTGCTGAAGCTTTATCCACTAAGCCAGCGTTTCTCAAACTTTTTTGAAGTGGGGACCACTTTTTAAAGTCAGGACAGTTCCGCGGACCACCTTATTCTTGTTCCCTTCGAAAGCAAATTTATCATTTTCGTAGTATATTTTAATATCAGTATACTTATATTTTAAAACTGAATTAAGGTTCGGTACTTTGGTCTTCTGTTATGAATTCGGGTGGTCCTTGGCTGGGTTATAGGCGCGGCGCCAGATGTGCAGGGAAAAGATGTCGAGAAACACCACGTTCATAATGCTTTAAATCCCTCTTTTGTTGCTGAGAGTAGAGTGGGAAGTCGATAGACGGGTAGGGTAATAAATTTCCTGAAATGTCAGTACTTGGAGAAAAATTGAAATTCGATTGCCATGTGTCATTTTCAAACTCTGAGATTTTAAGCTACAGTGTGATACGCAATTCGTTCGAATTTTATTTTTTCTTCTGTCTTTTTTTTGAAGGACCACAAGGGCAGACTTCGAGGATCACAGGTGGTCCGCGGACCATAGTTTGAGAAACGCTGCACTAACAAGGAGAGGACACGCTCTGTATATCACAGAATGGAATAAGATTGTGTGAGATGAAAGTACAAGACGTACTGTTTAAAGTCATACCTAATATGGGTGGCCAATGACCCCTCGTTTTGAAAATATTGGCTATTGTTTGTGACATACTTCCGTTAGGTGCCTAATAGGGAAGCATTAGACTGTGTAACGGCGTAGCCCATATGGTTGGATGCTGAGTTGTCATCCAGGCAACCTGAGTTCGAATCTTAACTGGTTCTATATATTTTTTTCTTTTAATAATGATTAATATTGTGATCAAAGTTATCTATTTACATACCTACTAGTGGCTTGTGCAGCAAATGCTGCTGCAAACTAAGTTCGTTAGACGTTCAAATAAAAATTTTTCAGATTTATTTTCAATGAAGAATACTTGTCTTTTTGATAGTTATTTGATTCCATAATAATGAAACATACTCCCTCTGAATGGATTTTTTAGGCCAAATACTTTTTCTTGAACCTATCCAACTTCAGTTTTTGAGTTTCAACGCGAAAACGCATTTATCAATGTCAGGACGATAGCAGTAGCTATTTCAGGTCATTGTGGATTGTAGGCAAAAGTTAAAAAAAAAATGTCAGGTTTGCTAAGCTTTCGAACAATAGCATTTTCGTATAGCTGCTGCATGTAGAACTTGAAATGTAGAGCGTAAAATCATTTTATCCTACTAAGAGATCTTGCTGAAATGATCTGGAGACTACAAAATTTTCTAGGCCTCTTATTTTATCAGTAAGTAATGCCTTTTTATCTTTTCTTAGGAACTGTAATTTTTGCGCTCTCTCGAGCCAATACTGAAGACAATGACACATATCAATATCTACACTACACCGCCATTAAATATATGAAAAAGACCCAACCCCATTAGTTTAATAAGTATAAAAATATTTGATTTTTAATAACAATATTATTAACTTACTTAAGTTTTGTAGTTATATATAGCAGTCACTCAGTAAATTATAGAAATGAAGATCTAAATTAAGATATTCTCTATATTTACTTACATAACCTCAAAACGTTTCACTTTCATATCATCAATATAGCATTAATATGTATAATTAGTGAAAAATAGTGACATCATGATATTAACTATAACAATATTTAATTTCTAATGGTAATAATATCATCAAACCCCCTCAAGTTTCGTAGATTTGAATATCCAATACACAGCTGTACTCAGAAAATTATAGGCCTACATGCAGAATAAGTTTTTAATAACAAATTGAATTGAGCTCTAAATATGTTGGCAATCCTGCAGGTCATGGCCTTCGTGTAATAGCCTATTGTTTATTGTAGTGTGTATTTTGTTCTGAAATTCAATCAAGTCGGCCGTGATTCAATAAAATTAGTTCTCAAAACTGACAATAGATGGATTTTGGAAAATAGGAAAATTATGTAGGAAAATTGACATTTCACAGAAAACTACTACTTTTTCGAAAAACTTTGGATGCCAGACATGAAAATGAGGGGTCACTCATTAAAATCCGTTCAGCCGTTTTCCCGTAATTTCCATTACCAATTCAAATTATATATATATATATATTATATCATATTTCTCAATGTATTGAATGCTTCGTCATGTTTTAAACAAATTACTAATTAACTAACATTGTATTGTAAAGGATAAACAACGAAATACTGCTCACGTAGGAAGGTAAGATGTGTCACTGGTCTATTTCCGTAGTAGCTATTCCATTTCATTTTGTACCCAATTCATTATGTCATAAAAACACACAAAACATACATATTCCCAGCACCATGTACAGCAAATGAAGAAGGTTGTCCACAGTCACACACATTTTTCCGCACTTCTGCTGCGAAACAGATATCCTTCACATTCACAAACACTCCTCGTTCGTTTATCAATTTTGCTGCATACCACGCATATTTCAACATGGCTTTGAATATAGGAACTGACAACTGAAAGTGAATTAAAATAATAATAATAATAATAATAATAATAATAATAATAATAATAATAATAATAATAATAATAATATCAAGCTTTAAAAAAAAGTGAGAAGGCATTAGGATTCGAACTCGGGTTGCCTGGATGACAACTCAGCATCCAACCATATGAGCTACGCCGTTACACAGTCTAATGCTTCCCTATTAGGCACTTAACGGAAGTATGTCACAAACAATAGCCAATATTTCCAAAACGAGGGGTCATTGGCCACCCATACCAGGTATGAGTTTAAACAGTGTCTCTTGTACTTTCATGTCACAAAATCTGATTTAATTCGGTGATATACAGTGTGTCCTCTCCTTGTAAGCCACACCGGATTCCAGCTCCGATGCCGGATTGGATCCTTCTCAGTTTAAGTTCTACCTTTTCTGTTTCCCTTAGGTGGTCTACCCTCATGTACTGTGTCACAGAATGTGTGACAGTAGCACAATGTCCAACACGCTATGTACAGAGGTCAGCACGTAGAGCTGAAAACCCGGGTTCGAGTCCCGGTGCCGGAGAGAATTTTTCTCCGTTCTACCCATTCTTTACCATACGGTAACGCAGAATTCATATGTACTTTGGTACATCATAATAATATGATACGCGTAAGTAATCCCTCTATGATCCAAGACGGCGCTTATTCCGTCGTATCCCGGCCACTTTATCACTCTCTCTGGCGTAAACATGTTAACACAAGATAACGTTATATTAGGATTAGAATTGATAACACGACAATTAATAATAGACAAACTAACACACTAACATACCGTGTAGGATCTCCAGGAATATTTCATTAAACGTGTTTAAACTATTCGGTAAATACCCAGCCCTTCGAACCGCCCAGAAACTCATTAGAGGATCAACAAGACTTTAATATAAATCTGCTAGAAACCATTACCAAAAGTGATACAAAACAGGAAAAATTTCGACACCTAGCTCTTGAAACCATGAATGAGATATTCCCAGAAGAAAAATGGCTGAGAGTCTATATGGAGGCTCCAAAATGGATGAATGTTTTAACGCAGGAGCAGTAGTTTAGGCATACAGTAAACTATTTCCATTTTATGCACCCATTGGATCACAGAGGTCAGCTCTGTCGTAAGTTACGGAACTTGTAGATATGCGGATGTCACTTGAAATGATTTTATTACAAGAAATTCTTTTAATAGCACATGACGTTATTGGTGCATGACGTAGTACTAGATATTCCTATTGTCTGATATTTTTTTCGTGTTTCATTAGGATATTGCATATATCGCTCATCACTGAAAATCCATTAATTTTCTGTGTACTTTTCTAGAAATTCCCTAAAATTTAGATTATTTAATTTATTAATTGGGATGTTGGCATTGAACATCATGGTAGGCTACACAAATCCATGCTAAACGTCGAGTTAATATCTTCATAATTTTCCAATTTTAATGATACCGTTTCTTTTTGATTACGTTCAACACACTTTCTGTGCCTTTTGGTATTGCAGTGTCTTTCAGTGCACTGTTTTAGTAACTTTTATGTTTATTTTACACAATTTATTATGTAATGTTGTCTATATTGACAGCGAAAATATTAGTTCAAATATCCTCAACTATATCCTGCAATATTACACGCTTGAGCGTCTTACCTAGGGCATTTTACCTCTGCAATGAACCTTCAATGAGCCACAAAGATGTAGTTATTTAAATAATACGACTAGTAAGAGCAGTGATCGATAAGACTACTCACTGTGATTGCGTCCAGGTTTTGACTTTGTAGAGGAAGAGGGCAGAGTATGCGCAACTATTTTGTATACCTGTGCTGTGACGTCACATATATTTCGAATCATGCAATCTCTTTCAGTTTAGGCTATAGGTAGCTGGAATACGGAGTCTAGTAATTTTATTACAAGTTTTAAGTTAGAAATCTAGGTTTTATTTATTGTACAGTCCCAAAGAAGCAATATAAAAATGCGTTTCTTAATCTCATGGCTTTGCAATTGTCGACGAGAAGTCGAAGTGCAGAAAGAGCATTTCTGTGTAAAGTAGCAATCCTTATAGGGCTAAACCGGATAAAAAGCAAATATCAATGTAAAATTTCTTAAATATTATATACATCGTGATGCGTGTATAAGATACAACAGTATACAGGTGCTCAACTTAATATTCGGTCAGGCTTTATATTGAATATTTAAAAACTTTAATAAACTATTCGAAGCGAAATAAATACATTAATGCGTATAAAACAAAAATATTTGTACTTCATACAAAGTAAACAATATAATACATTTTTCCAAATTGACTCTGACATTACAAAAACCAAACTATTTATTCTTTTATCAACATAAACAAAAATATCACAGTCAATTTAATATTCGGTCAAAAGTTAGGAAATCAAAAATATACTTCCTCATAACAACAGCAACAGAAAATTAATCACTTGTTGGGTACCCGTTCTGCTGGATAACATGCTGCAACCATCTGGGCATACTGGCTACAATCCTGCTTGTATATGCTCCATCAATACGACTCCATTCCTCTTCCAGTCATCTCTTTAACTATTCTTTTGTAGAAACTGGCACTTTTCTCAGTCTTCTGCCCAGTTCATTCCATAGATTTTTTGTGGAATTGCTGTCGGGAGATTGGGGAGGCTTATCGACAACTTTTAGACAGTTATACAGTACCCAATTGCGCATAATATGCGACTTATGTTTGGGGTTGTTGCCTTGGTAAAATTCGAATGTATTACGTATTCCCAACTTTTCAGCACTCTTGTGTAATTTATCTTTCAGAATTTGGAGATACTATTCCTTGTTCATGTTACCGTCAATGAAGACGAACTCCCCTACTCCAGCAACTGACATGCAGCCCCAAACCATACCTTTCCACCACCATGCTTCACAGTTGGTTGCAAGTTGTCGATTTTCATGTCTTATTTCACCTTACGCCACACCATCACCCGACCACGCTGACCAAAAACGCTAAATGGACTTTCGTCTACGAAAATAACGTCATTCCACCAAGCTTCATTCTTGTCAATATTGTTGTTTGCAAACTTAAGTCTTTTCTTTGCGTTAACTTCAGATACCAGAGGTTTTTTCCTACTCATTCTTCCATGGTAACCACTCTTCCTTAACATTTTTCTAATTGTTTCATGGTATACAGTATTTGAAGATTCTTTTACTAGGTCTTTTGCTGGTTGTGGAGCACTTATTCGAGAGTTCTTATTAACTTTCCCGATGATCGAACGTATATCTCTGTCTGTTAACTTCCTTGGTTGCCCTCTCTGTGGCACATATTCAATCCTATCTTCATTCTCATATGTCCTAATTATGTCCCCGACTGTACTCCTCATATTCAACATTTCGGCGATCTCTCTATGTGTACGTCCCTTCGCATGGTGGAAAATAAACTGTCGTTTTTCAAAACTAGTATTCTTGCCTGTGCTCTATTATTACAATGATCTTGCAAAATCGGACTACAGGTCTGCAAGTGTTAACAGTAAGAAGACAACTGAGGCATACCACTCCCACCCTTCACTGTGCAGTGCTTGCAGACGACATAGTAAACACAGTGAAAAAGGGATCATAGCACACTGACCGAATATTAAAGTGTATACAATGTTTTGTTTTTTATATTGAAAAGCACAAATTATATGGTATATATTAATTCTAAATCATTAAGTATTTGCTCAATATTCTTCTATCGTGTGCTTGAATTTATTAATTATACTCTTTTAAGTTTTTTGTACTTACTACCTGACTCAAATTCGAAAATATTGAAATTTAAAGCCTGGCCGAATATTAAGGTGAGTACCTGTATATGCAAGTTCCTACCTTGAGGGTGACTGTTTCCAGGTTGCCTGACCACGTGTCCTTGGAGGAGGGGGCGCTGCTGGAGCCCTTGTCCGTGGGCGTGCACGCCTGTCGCCGCGGTGGCGTCGAATTGGGCAGCACGGTGCTCATCACGGGGGCGGGACCCATCGGACTAGTCACTCTCATCACCGCCAAGGCGATGGGTGCTGCGAAAGTACTCATAACAGGTTAGACACTGGCTAGGGTGACAACTGCTATGGGGATTAATGAAGAATACGATACAACCATATTACACCCCACTGATGGAACAAAGATGGAGATGATAGTAATATAATCATTATATGGTATATGCAAAGCATACCAAAAGCCTCAACAAACCTAACCTAAACTGCCACTGATTCTCAGGCTTACGAAAATTCTCGATGTACTAAAAAACGTACAGTTCCGTATCGTATTCTCCAATACACCCAAATCATATTGACTCATGTATTATACAGGGTTAGTTAAAAGTCCCGCACTACCTAAATAACTTTTGAAGCATGTGGTTCAGTAACATGAAACTTGGTATGTGGGATAACCATATACTAAGAACTCAATAATAGTATTATCGAGTTTTTTCTACTTCCGGTTTAGCCGGAAGTAACTCCAACTCTCTTATTTTAAATGGAACACTCAATATATATTTTTATTTTTGAATAGTGCTCATTAAGAGCTTTTCAAAAAATACCCACACTTGATACTTCTGTACAAATTCAGCTCCATGAGCGCTACAGCTATTTAACGACGCTGTATCAACTATTAGATTATTTAGTGTCGATGGGATTGGTGATACTGAGATGGCCGAGGATTCGCCATAGCTAGATTACCTGACATTCACCTTACGGTTGGGGAAAACCTCTGGAAAAACCCAACCAGGTAATCAGCACAAGCGAGAATCGAACCTACGTCCGAGCGCAACTCGGGATCGGCAGGCAAGCGCCTCAGCAGATTTAGCCGGCGGCTGGCTACATTCTTACAGCGAAGGGTTTTCATTTATTGAGTAGTTAGTGATAAGAGTTGAACAACGATCGAGAAAGCAAGACTAACAGCGCCTGCAAAGCCGAAAACCCGCACGACAATTTTACCTACTTCGCGTCATTGACATAAAGACTGCTTGCGAGTGTTTCAAGACATCAGGACCTCGGGAGTGATCAACTCTCGAACGTCAAGCAACCTTGAATCGCCACAGTTGTTTATGCCAGACTGAACTTTTATCTGTTTTGGCAACTGTTATATATGTATAAACAATCAAGTAGCCTATTTGGAACATCATCTCTACCTTTCAGTGTATAATAATCCGTTCTCCTATCTTTATTTAATTACTAGGCCCTTATTAAAAAGCTACGAATTTTCTTTTCATATGTTTGAGATCAAGTGTGCAATCTCAAGTAAAAAAAAATATTAACGCTTAATTTAACGTTATGTTCCATGTTTCTTAGAAATGTCAAATTTATTTCAGATTTTTTTATTTATATAACCATAGGTAATATTATATAACCAGAACATTTTGGTAACTAAGATACTGTTTTGTTTTGTCTTAAACATTTACAATGTTATTTATTTCAATGATGTATTTTATTCAAAGTTACGAAATCTTTCCACGCCGACCAAATGCTATTTCGAGAATGATGAGCAAGACTCGAATCGTACGAGAGTTACGAGACGAAACTCGAAAGACAAATGCAACGAACACAGCGAGCGAGAGCGGCAGTTAGTTTTGTTCATCTCTAGTTAGTGAGCTGTAAAGATGTACTGGCAGACAGGAATAATGAATTCCGTTCAACACTTGAAAGTATTCTTTCCAAAGTTGCAACTGTCATCGGAAAACTTGCAATAAATGTTTGTCATGTTATAGGCCTAGGTGTGGGTACAGTGTATAAAGTTTTTCACTTTTCCTGCTTTTTAAAATAGGATGTAAGTTATTCCAATTCTCCTATTTTGAGTAACAAACCGAATGTAAGGAGGAAGGATGTTAGAAACAGAAGGGAGCTACTTTCTTTACGTACTGTACAGAAGACTAACCCTGCTGCTGTCATTACGAACACAATGTTACAAATGCACAAGGCCGGGAGAAGACAGATATTGGTGGTATTTTAGGTTTGAGTATTACGAACGTTCAATCATCTCTGCAAATCTAATCCCTCCGTGTATATGTAGAGTTTTAAATATGTCCAACAAAAATATCAGTGCTGACTCTTGTTTACAAGGAAATAAGGCCAATCTTCGTTATCGCTCCTCACCACACATGGGACTGACGTCTGATTTATGTTTCTCTATTAGTTAGCTGGGTTAAAAGGGGGGATAGCTAAGTGACATTAAGCCGAGGTATGCGACAAGGTTGGTGGGTTAACTGAGGGGATTATTTAAGTAATATGAGGCCGAGGAATATTGTGTAATGTGGTGCAGTACCGAAATTTCACCAGGAAATAATAAGTTTATTTCACACCCCTAGAATAATACTGTCGTAACTCCCAAAAGTTGAATTTGAGTTACGAGCAGTTTTGTGATGTTTATATTTTAATCATTTTTAAAACAGCAGAACTGTCGTATCTCTAAGTTCAAGGACAAAGTCTACAGGGCTCATACTGACACTGGGTAATTCTGAGTTTAATACGACTTTGAAATGTTTATCTTGCATTTAGTAGTTTTGACAGTATGAGGTCTATTCTAAGGGTGCAATATAGAAATATCATTCCTGGATAAGCGCTATAGCAGCAACAGAATGACTTATTCTTATTTTCGTACACATAATACAATTTTAGTCCACACATGTGGAGTAACGGTTAGCGCGTCTGGCCGCGAAACCAGGTGACCCGGGTTCGATTCCCGGTCGGGGCAAGTTACCTGGTTGAGGTTTTTTCCGGGGTTTTCCCTCAACCCATTATGAGCAAATGCTGGGTAACTCTTGGTGTTGGACCCCGGACTCATTTCACGGCATTATCATCATCTCATTCAGACGCTAAATAACCTAAGCTGTTGATAAAGCGTCGTAAAATAACCTACTAAAAATAATAAAATACAATTTTAAAGTTATAAACCCGTTAATTTAATACTTTGTCAGTATTGGAATATGTAATAGCTGTAACACGAGGGATGTATTTCAGACCTGGCGGGCCTCGGCGAGGCCAGGACACTTTTATGATTTTCATATATAGCCAATATAATTGCTGGATCATTATCATTATTATAATAATAATAATAATAATAATAATAATAATAATTATTATTATTATTATTATTTAGTCAACTGCCCAAAGACAGGTCTGAACCTCACAAGTGATACCAAGAAGGCACCACTTATGAGACAACTAGGCCAGCAGGTAATGGGGTAGGGTGGCCAGTTCCATCCCATTATTATTATTATTACTATTATTATATTATTATTATTATTGTACAGCACAATAGCCTAAATATTAGTAAATAAATAAGTAAAATAAAATAAATCAAATAATAATAATAATAATAATAATAATAATAATAATTATTATTATTATTATTATTATTATTATTATTATTACTAGATGCTACAGTACAGAACCATCTTTAAATTACATATATATTAAGAAAATTAATCGGATTTCAACTCAATTACTATTTTCAAATTTTTCATTTATTAAAGTCATATTATATTCATATTTAAACAATTTCATAGTGACGTCTACTAAACAGACCTGACAACCTCTATATCTGGATTCGAATCCATGTTTTTTTGTCTAACATTTCATAAGGATTCCTGCGGAAATGATAATGATGATGATGATGACGATGATTATGATGATGATGATGATGATGATGATGATTATGATGACGACAACTACTACTTGTACTACCGAAATCAGAGCCAGGGCACTTTTTTGTTTAGAAATACACCACTGTGTAATATGAAACAAACAGCTTTCCCTTTAAAACAGACAAGACCATTTCTTATTTGATATGGGATAATGTTTCATCTAAGTAGGTTTATTAAGATTAATGTTATTCATATGTAATTACCTTCATCTACAATCAATTAGTTCTGCACCACACTCCTACTTGCATCTTAGCCTAGCACTGCGATCTAGTTTCTCTAATTCCACGCGGATTGTAGTGATAGCGCTGTTGTCTGACTTGTATTTCGTTTTTCATTTGTTTTATTTGTTCCTTTTTTTAGGCTCAAATTACTTCATTGAAATAAACATAAGAACGAGTAATATATTTGAATTAAAAACTTGTTAATCGAGTACGAGAAACTAATGAATAGAATGATGGATTTATGGATGGAATGAGAACTGATAGAAAGGGCAGAGTTGTGAATGGATTGGGTTATTTCACGACGCTGTATCAACATCTAAGTTATTTAGCGTCTGAATGAAATGAAGGTGATAATGCTGGTGAAATGAGTCCGGGGTCCAGCACCGAAAGTTACCCAGCATTTGCTCGTATTGGGTTGAGGGAAAACCCCGGAAAAAACCTCAACCAGGTAACTTGCCCCGACCGGGATTCGAACCCGGGCCACCTGGTTTCGCGGCCAGACGCGCTGACCGTTACTCCACATTGTGAATGGATGGATAGAGAGAGGATAGGAGATAGGGCGGAGAAGGGATTGAAGTATGGATAGATAGATGCATAATGGACAAGTGACCTGAAGGAGAAGAAATTGATGGACGAATCGTCGGAAGGATTTATAAACGGACGGTGAGACAGAAGATACAAAGGACTGAGGAATGGATGGATAATAAAAGGATGGGTAAAAAGATGGGTTATGAATGGATGAAGATTAGTAGGTTATTTTACGACGCTTTATCAACATCTTAGGTTATTTAGCGTCTGAATGAGATGAAGGTGATAATGCCGATGAAATGAGTCTGGTGTCCAGCACTGAAAGTTACCTAGCATTTGCTCATATTGGATTGAGGGAAAACCCCGGAAAAACCTCAAGCAGGTAATCGAACCCGGGCCACCTGGCTTCGTGGCCAGACGTGCTAACCGTTACTCCACAGGTGCGGACTGAATGGATGGATGGATGGATGGACGGACGGACATGTGAGTGGAGGGAAGGACAGACGAAGAGACGGAAGGAAGATTGGATAGACGGATGGACAAATGAGTACCGTACAATTTCATATGTTCATATGCCTCCTTTCAAGGAGGCTTAGTCCACAGCTGAGAATAGAGGAAGGAAGCCAGACGCTATCGTCTGCAAGGGAGAGCTATAAATAGATGACCGCCAATTTTTACTGAGTCAAAAACAGAAAGGTCGCTGGATTACATGAGTGGTATTGATGACAATGAGGTACGCTTGGAGCCACGGAACTAAAGACTACAACAAAAAGAATCAAGAAGGAAACGATATTTTGCAGAAATAAAAAAAAAACATCTAAATCTAATTCTTATGTACAGGGTGCTTCAAAAGTGGTGGTCAAAAATGTGCTGAAATTTGATCCGAACAAATGTAACTTTTCGCTCTGAAAATAAATTAAAAAATGTATATACAACGTGTTTCGAAAGTGATGGTCAAAAATGTGCTGAAATGTTATCCGAACAAATCTAACTTTTCGCTCTGAAAATAAATTTTAAAATGTTACATTTGTCCGAATCAAATTTCTGCACATACGTATAAAGGACAAAACTAAAATTATTTCAATCATATCATAATACACTGCTTTTGAACGGACTGTGAAATTTTTCCTTTGTCAGAAGAGGGCCAATTGTTGATCCATAAGTTTATGAAATAAGATCTTACTGAAGCAAATGCACTGGATGGAGATTTCACTTGAAGAGGTCTTGGTTGCAAAATATGTTGCCTGTTTTGCAATATTATCTACTTTCTCGTTTCCAGGTATGCCACAATGACTAGGTATCCATTGAAATGTTATTTCCTTTTGGAGTTTTTTTAGTTTACTTAGTTGTTTCTGAATTGGAATAATTCTATGTGCATATAGGTTTGGTACATATTTTATTATATTAAATATAGCCCCCTTGGAGTCGGTAAGTATGCAAATAGAGTTTTCAGAAATTTCAGTAACACACTTAAGAGAAGCATCAATAGCTAGCAATTCAGTGTCAAGACTGGAGGAGGATGAACATGGTATGAAGTAACTTACTTGATATTTTGGAATATAATACCCTGCTCCTGATCTTACATCATCAGGATTTAGATCCTTCATTTCTCATGAAAAACGAGAACTGAAAAGACTACAGTGGACTATAGTGGACTTTATGTTGTCAGCAAACAGCTGAATACATTAATACGATGAAAGAGTAATGGAACGGAGAAAAATTCTCTCTGGCGCCGGGATTTGAACCCGGGTTTTCAGCTCTACGTGCTGATGCTTTATCCACTAAGCCACACCGGATACAACCCCGGCGTCGGACAGAATTGTCTCTGATTGAGTTCCAACTCTTGGGTTCCCTCTAGTGGCCGCCCTCTGCACTACGTCATAGATGTCTATGAACATAGGACCGAAGTCGAATTTTTTTCCGTTCCATTACTCTTTCATCGTATGATGACGCAGAATATCTGCATGGAAATATCATATGTACTTCGGTACATTGAAATAATATATGAATACATTAAGAAGATTGATTGATAATACACTGCTCTCTTAAATTGACGAGCATATCGAGACTTCAATCAATAGCTTTCCCAAACGACGCTATGAAATGTTTAATATAAAATAAGTATCTCGAAAAGGAAGAAAAAACGAGCAAAATTGTATTAAACTTTTTTGTTGAAATATCTCAAAGAATAATCCACTGAAATTAATGACATTACTTACGGTACACCCTGTCTGTTTTTAGCTGAAGCCAAGATTTTTTAAATAATAGCTAAAAATGTAGCCTATATTCAATTTTGTCTTCTATCATAAAGTAGCTGATTTAAAAATATCTAAAAGCGACGTACATTGTATGTAAATACAGCGTGTACTTAAAAGAATATAGCAATTTATAGTCGTTATATTATCACTCGGATGATGCGTAGAAAGTTGTTTGTAGGCTCAAATGAAAGAGGAAGGAAGACAGTTTTAGTTGTATGCATGCACAGATAGCTTTCCTTTGTTTTGTTTCCTTAGAAGCAATAATAAGATGGCGAGTCCTCATCAGAAAGCATTTTGTGTTTTGAAGTTTGAGAGTTGTAAATCGGTTATAAAAGTTCAACGTGCGTTTCGTAGTCAGTTTAATCGCGATCCCTCAAATGCCAACAACATCCGTCGATGGCATAACCAGTTGGTAACGAATTACGTACCTGGATATGCTCCAAGAATGGCTATTTCCTCAACTGCAGGATGAACCAAGTAACTTTATTTGGTAACAAGATGGCGCGCCTCCACATTGGCATCACCTTGTACGAAATTAGTTGAATGATGTTGTCACTGACCGCTGTATTGATCGCCATGCACCCGATGACAGGGCTTATTTCCAGTGGCCTCCAAGATCACCAGATCTCACCCCATATGATTTTTTCCTTTGGGGTTTTGTAAAGGACTAAGTCTACGTGCCTCTATTGCCTGCTAACCTGCCCGAGTTGAGAGACAGGATTCGAGAAGCTGTTGCTGCCATCACTCCAGACATGCTGATTAAAGTGTAGGAGGAATTAGCCTACAGGTTACATGTGTGTCATGTAACGAACACTTATGAACTTATAATGTAAACTGGAGATGTTACTCTTTCATTTAACATGAGTTTTGTTATTGTCATAGTTAGTTAAATTATCATTAAACACCTTTAAAATCGCTATATTCTTTTATGTACAGCCTGTATAGTATGATAAATTTTTTTATGTGAAGAAGTGTATAACAATATTGCAATTTTTATACCTTTCATTATATTTTACTGAAAAATCCAAACTTTCGATGGCTTGCGGCACGAGTTAATATTTATAAATCTTACTCGGACTTGGTACAGGTTGTTTTCAAGTACAATGGAACAAATTCAGGGGGTGACAGTGCCAAAATTAAGAAAAACAAAACAAAAATTACATTTTACACATATAAGCTAATGCCCACGCTGTGTTTCAGACATCGTGGACCATCGCCTGGGAGTCGCCAAACAGATGGGTGCTGACTACACGTACCTGTCCAAGATCGGCGAGGACGAACAGCAGACAGTGAAGACTGTGCATTCTCTGCTGGGAGAGGCCCCTGACGTCACCATCGACTGCAGTGGCGCTGAGGCTAACATTCGACTTGCCATTCTGGTATGTGGCTGCTAAATGAACATGATAGTTCGTAGGTCTTATACTGGGTGTTCAGTTCAAAATGTGTCTTGGCTCGCTGCATGCCGTCATGTGGCTAGCTGATGAGCTTAGAGAATTCAATCTTCCTACACTTCCGCAGCTCAGGTGTATAATCTAAGAGGCAGAGAAGTTGGCTAGCAAATACGGCGTTCATTCTGAAGAGTGCGTGCCGATACGTACGGTAACGCCGGTAGTGGCAGGAATGTGAACTGTTTGGAAATACGTACTGTCGAGATATGGGGAGAGGGTTAAGACGATTACTTACGTATTTGTTGACATTAACTTCGACGGTCAACATGGACACGGAGCATTTGATTTGTGTTGTGGAATGCTACCATACGCAACCGATGATAACAAATACACTGCGTACGACTTGCCGGCGCAAAACACAGTTCGAAAGAGGTTACGATAGCACACAGACCGTACAGACCGCCATCTGTTGCTACGACGTTCAAGTTATACCGTACACGTTCTCAAGTTCAGATTGAAGAACGCCTTAAATAATAGGCAACTTCTCTAACATATAAACTGAAACTCGCTTCAAATCGGTGACCCAACAACAGTGACGTCATGACACACTTTGAAATGAACACTCAGTATAGCATCCTTCTTCATATACAAAGACTAATCATAGAGAATTACATGATACTGCTATCATGGAGCATTGGTGGAATGAAATGACGGATGAGAGATTTGGGCTAAGGGCCCGTTCAACGGTACGGGAATTGATGGAAACGCGCCTTTATTAGAATGGATTTCTTGCGGATAGCAATAATTAGACTTTTTCTCTGCATAATGAAATTTAAGGGCCCGTTCACACGGTGTGAGATTTTCTCAAAGCGGGCATTTATTCCAATCGAAAATTAAATTACGGTTTATTTAACGACGCTCCCAACTGCCGAGGTTATATCAGCGTCGCCGGTGTGCCGGAATTTTGTCCTGCAGGAGTTCTTTTACATGCCAGTAAATCTACTGACATGAGCCTGTCATATTTAAGCACACGGAAATTTCTCAAAAGGGACGTTTATTCGAACCAATTTCTTGCGGACAGCAGTGTACACACAGTTCGATTTTATCCAGTGCATAATGAAATTTATGGATCCTACACACGGTGCGGGAATTTCTCGAAAGGGGCGTTTATTCGAATCGATTTCTTGCGGAAAACAGTGTACAAACGGTTCCTATTTTTCGCATGCAGTAAATGTACTACATGGATCTTCTTCATCCGAAGATAGCCAGAATAAGAATTTTTTTTTACCTACGAATTCACTGGTTGGCGAGTTGGTATAGAGCTGGCCTTCTATGCCCAAGGTTGCGGGTTCGATCCCGGGCCAGGTCGATGGCATTTAAGTGTGCTTAAGTGCGACAGGCTCATGTCAGTAGATTTACTGGCATGTAAAAGAACTCCTGCGGGACAAAATTCCGGCACATCCGGTGATGCTGATATAACCTCTGCAGTTGCGAGAGTCGTTAAATAAAACATAACATTTAACATCCTAAGAATTCAAAGCTGTCAGCAGGGTTTGCATTCATAAGCCTGAGATTAAATGAAAAACCGCTAGTTCACCAAAAACGACAATGATCAAACATTAAACTCTATATTGCAGACTCTAAAATTGCGCTTATGTTGGTGTAAGGAAAGACTGACAGACATTTCCCACAGAAGTTTGTCATTGACTAGCAATGCTCGGCCGGTTACAGTGCTTACGTAATTAATTGCCACACAAACATTTCGTACGTGACTTCGTTGTATGAGGAAACACTGTGCATACTCTACATTATTAAACAGCTGAGTGTGGACACTGAATGCCCTTGAGCTAGAAGCATATGCGAGCTTCATATGTGAGAACTCTGGTTCATTTATCCAAGTCCGACATTACTGTGTGATGTGGTCTGTCGTTTACTTAGCTACTTCTCCTGCAAAACAATTTACATAGCTCAATCAGTAAATAATAATAATAATAATAATAATAATAATAATAATAATAATAATAATAATAATAATAATAATAATAATAATATTTATTTTCAGTCATTGACTTTACTGTTAATATATGTAAGGTGCAAGTCCTTACATTACATGATTTAATATTGTATGAACGTTTTCGTCGGTTTCATACCAACATCATCAGATACAACATTCTATATAGCAATATCATCACTAACAGGTACATATGTCTCTACAAACCAAAATACAATATATATTAATAAGCATACAATATGATAAAAACATGATAAAAACCAACATCATTAGGATATAAATGTGTCTTTCTTGTGTGACTACACCCTACTGTCAAATGATTAAAACACACGTGTGATTACAATACTTGTACAAATATGTTTGCAGGTCTTCACTGATAGAATAATAAAAAAATAAAATGAAATCTGTATACTATATTGTGTGAAGAGCTGTATTGCAGTAATTGAACTATGTTAACTGATTTTTTGTGCCCGTATTCTTGTTTTATCATTAGTGCACGTCTTTCACCTTCTAATGTATGTACGTCATAATATATAGACTGAGGTTGTGCCTTGAGTCTAATTATTCAAAGTTGTTATGGATATCATTTGTATCATAAGACAGCCTAATATTGAAGTATATCGTCGGATACAAATTATATCCATAACAACTTTGAATAATTAGACTCAAGGCACAACCTCAGTCTATATAATATTATTAGCCGTACCCGTGCGCTCCGCTGCACCCATTAGAAATAAATATAAATTAATTACATAATTTAAATAGGACATTTGATCCAGGGAAGATTCGTGTTTGATAGAAGGATAAATCGTTTAATATGTTACTTAATTTAAATTGTATTTAAATAATTAAAATGCGGTCATTTTGGTCCAGAGACCACTCATTTGGTGCAATGACAATTCCTTTAACATGTTTCTTAATTTTTATTACATGCATCCATACTTTAATGAAGACTGACATATCATTTAGATTTAATGTGTATACTTTATTTTACTTGCTATATGTTTCCATTGAATTGTGATAATAACTTAATTTTAACCCTTGTTTTCTACGTATTCAGTAAATGGTGCTTGGGCCACTATGGTTCTGAACCCTTCAAATAACTTAAATAAATTAAATTATATTATATTATATAAAAAATGAGTTGATAACGGATGTACACCGATAAGTAAGTTTTTAATTTGTTATGGGGGCTCTTGAATCTCAGAAGGAACAAATTTTATTTTACAACAGTGCAACATAATCTGCTTGGCTCATTACCCAATTTTTTTGCATTGCATTTAATGCATATGTATTTTATGTATTTTAACACGATTCAATTGAGCATAGTTAAAATTTGGATTATAAAATAATGGAATGCTAAGCTAACATATTATTACTGGATACTAAATCAATACACTCTTGTGGTTCGTTAATTCTCTGAGATAAATATTATTTTAAGAAATACAGGAAACGAATACACAGAATAGCCTATCAAGTTGTTTGTGCATAAGAAGCTATTTTAATCTTACCTGTCCTCAATTCACTCCGAAGTTACTGTAATAATATTATAGCATTATAGAGAAACTACACTTTCCAATGGTGAAATAATAATTAATTACACAAATCGGTTAATTTAGCTTCCGATATTACTTCATAGAAACATTCTCTGTAAGCTACCGTATGTTTCATAGCTTTCGATTGTTGTTGACCAAGGCCCCTTATAGACGAAGTCATTTGTTCCTTATTTCATTATACCGCCTTAGATAGCAGTTATTTTAATTTTAAAACTCATTTAACTCATTAAATATCAGTCCTATCAAAATGTTTCAAAGAGTAAAACTTATCGGAAATGATTTTTAAAGAAAGTTTTGTTATGCAACATTTTTCACAAAAGCCAATAATAAGCGAGATATTTCGATTTATTTAATTCAGGCGCCCTTATAACCCCCCTTTTAAATAATGTATTTTGAATGCCATATAGCCTAAAATCTAAGTTACAACGAACTTAATTTATATTCAAATTTTCATCGAAATCGGTTCAGCCATTATCGCGTGAAAAGGTAACAAACATACAGACAGACAGACAGACAGACAGACAAAAATTTCCAAAAAGATATTTTCGGTTTCAGGGTGGTTAATTGTATATGTTAGGACCAATTATTTTTGGAAAATCGAAAATTACCAGAAAAATTTCGCTACAGATTTATTATTAGTATAGATGACGTACATACATTAGAAGGTGAAAGACGTGCAGTAATGACAAAACAAGAATACGGGCACAAAAAATCAGTTAACATAGTTCAAAGACTGTAATGCATCTCTTCACACAATATAGTATACAGATTTCATTTTATTTTTTATTATTCTATCAGTGAAGACCTGCAAACATATTTGTACAAGTATTGTAATCACACGTGTGCTTTTAATCATTTGACAGTAGGGTGTAGTCACACAAGAAAGACATATTTATATCCTAATGATGTTGGTTTTTATCATGTTTTTATCATATTGTATGCTTATTAATATATATTGTATTTTGGTTTGTAGAGACATATGTACCTGTTAGTGATGATATTGCTATATAGCAGTGGCGTAGCGTCAACGTAAGCTAAAAAGCTTAGCTTCCCCAGTTAATAATAATTTCATAATAAACCTGCAGTTTATGAAGAAAATTATTTATCAATTTTAATAGAATTTATATTTACGCATTAAATATTGTGATGCGGCAGCTCAGGATGATTTGTGATGCAGCAGTAAACAAGAAGCCTGCACACACCAGCTTCCAAGCAGACCGGTTTCTTCTGTGTAATCCACCCCGCAGATTTTCCATCCCTTCCTAAGCTACCCTAGTCGCAAGGCTCGCAAAGAAGCTAGCTTTAACATTTAAAATAAGTAGTTTCCGCGTTATCCCTTTTCGTCTAGTTATGTCCAGTTGAAGTGTTAGTGTGCATTGTGGCTAATATAATAAATAATGAGCGAAATAACAGTTCCTGACACCAATTTACTTGAATTTTTTTAGGACAATTGTATTATCAAAACTGACTTACGAACAAAAGTGTGATTTAAAAAACAAATGACCGACTCCGTTGCTGTCAATGAAGGACACAACCAAAAGACAGACGCATACTTACGTAATGATACTAATACTGTGATTTCTCTAAGTATGACAGGGAGTGAGCTAATGTTATACGTACACTTGTCTATTTGTTAGAGATATGTGTAAACCGTGAAATCATATTTTATTACGTATCATTTAAGGTCATGCCTTATTGGTGTTACTTACGAGGTTCCAACCAATCTTCGACTGCTGACTTGAAATTGACTACTATTTATTTTAAGACTGTATTTTTGTAATACGTTTTCTCATATTGCATGAAAGACAACTTGAGTTAGCTTCCCCTACTCAAAATTTCATGCTACGCCACTGCTATATAGAATGTTGTATCTGATGATGTTGGTATGAAACCGACGAAAACGTTCATACAATATTAAATCATGTAATGTAAGGACTTGCACCTTACATATATTAACAGTAAAGTCATTGACTGAAAATAAATATTATTATTATATAACATAGACTTTTCTGAAAATTAATCAAAATGAATCAATCAGTAAAGCTATTAATTACGGACTCCAATAGCTCGAATTTGATTCTGTTTGAATCAAGCAATTTCTCTCTTTGTTACTGACAGGGCCTGGAAATTATTATGTTTTGCATATTTTTTGCCTAGAGCAGCGGTTGACCAAAACTCGAACGGCAGTGATTTCGCGCGAGAGACAGAGTATGAAGTAAAGAGACGGGGGAGAGGTACTTGGCATCAAAACTACAACCAGAGGTTCGTGCTAGAGCTGGGGACGGAGCGAGTAGAACTGTTGAGTTACTCGGTTCTATCGATTTATGTGCTTGGCAGCGGAGCACCGAAGTTACTCGGTTAACCGTAGCCGTTACCGGTCAGTTCAAACATTCAAACAGAGTTCACGTGTTTTACTTAATTCTAGCAGACAACAACGTAGGTACTGTTGTATTTAAATATTTTCTGCTGCAGGACAAATTATTTTCTTATCCCCAAGGCGGGCTGTAAGGCCTCTAATATTGAAGAGGAGTTCATCCTATTATATGACCTGTCAAGTGGACCTAATGAACATCGACAGTCTAAACAAATTACTATACATACTAATAATAATAATTTATTTATTTATTATTAATATTTGTGTGCCGAACAACAGCCAGAGGCCAATTATTGTTCAGCACAATACACAAACAGAAGATGCAAAGGTGCAAAAACAAATAAATAATATCTTAAATAAACAAAAACATACATAAATAAAATAGATAACAAGAACAGTAAATACTAATAATCAAAACGAAACTATACCTTAAAAGGATCTAAAATGTGCCCATGCAAATTGGCATATTTTATGCATCTACAGACTGGAGAAAATGATTTAGAATTTCTGTTATAAAAATTTTTTTGAAATCTTAAACCTTTTGTAGGAATACGAAGGCTGATGTTGTTTATGATAGACTCACAATCAATATCACCCTTGATAACTTTGCAAAGAAATTGATAATCAAGATTTTGACGTCTAGAATAAAGGCTACAACAGTTAAAATATTTACAGGTAATCTCATAGTTAAAGTCAGAGGAATTGGGTATAAATCGAAAAGCACATAAGGAAATAAATTTTCTTTGAATATTTTCCAATTTAACCGAATCTGTTGAAGTAATGGAATTCCAGGCTACAGATGCATATTCAAGTTTAGATCGAACCAAAGTAAAGTATAGAATTAATAGTGACTCTGGAGTAGAAAAAGAATAAGTTATATACCTTATTAAACCAAGCATTCTTATTGAATGATTATAAATATATTGAACATGATCGTGAAAGTATAATTTAGAATCGAGTAGTACACCAAGATCTTTAATAGAATTTTTTCTAATAATACAGACGTTGTTAAGAGAATAGTTAAATTTTATGGAAGTAGTTTTTCGTGAGTACGAAATGACAAAAGTAATAATAATAATAATAATAATAATAATAATAATAATAATAATAATAATAATAATAATAATAATATTATTGCTATTACTATTATTATTATTATTATTATTATTATTATTATTATTATCATCATTATCACATTAGAGTGTTTGATTAATATTAAAATATGTTAAAAAAAGAAGTGCATTATGTTTTTCTTCTATTTGTGTTCATTGGATTTGTGTTACCTCGTCAGTCGTAATTTTATTTGTATTTATTTCTACGAATGAATTATGTTACCTAATTACTTTAATTTATCAATAATATTACTCTTCACCAAAGAGAACATGGTTGTATTGAAGGCTAGTAATGTTATAAAATAAATAAACATTATGTTCTTCAGTTTAAGATTCCACGTTTTATTGATTATTTTATCCACTTTCCGTAATAGTAAATCATTGTGTGTGTTATTTTTAAGTGTTTTAGGCAGCGCTTCATGGAGTCCGTTTCTTTCTATCTTCCTTTTTTAATTAGCTGCAGCGTTTAACGTTTACAGCACATTTAATTTATTAGCTGTTAGTATTATAAATTATTTTATCAATTTTATTTCGTCTGTCATACAAAACAACACTGAAAGTTAAATAGGCCTTTCATACAAAATAACTCCGCAAATAGTTGCAATCACGCAAATGAAATTTGCAACCGCCATTTTGCAATGAAGAGAAGCACTTTTTTCTCCTCAATTGGCAAAGCGAAAGCGCTTTACTACAACGCTTTTAAAACACGCTTGGTTTCACTTTCAAAGTACGTTCTAAAACCGACTCAATGTATCTAAATTTTAAATCTGCCACCACAAATTTGTACTCGGTTCAACCGAGTAATGACGTCACAGTAACTGCTCCGAACCGAACCGCTTCGTCCCCAGCCCTAGTTCGTGCACTAACATTGAGTTCTTCATCAACCCGCTAATAAAAACTGGGCCTTCTCCGGATGTAGAAATTTATAGGGAGGTTTCTTATTTCAAATCGAACGTATGCGGGAAAATTCGTTTTGAAAATCCATTACCACTTGGTGAGGCTTCCTTGTGAGTTACAGGTCTAGGGTATCCACAGTTAAAAATCGCTTAGTCTCACTGGACCTGCTGTAGGTCGAGTCAGATTCTTCTGGTGATAAATTGCCAGATATTACATGCTAAGAACGAGTGTTATCAGTGATTACATGCTGATTGTTTCAGGCAACCAAGTCTGGAGGTGTGGCTGTGGTGGTAGGAATGGGCGCCCCAGAAGTCAAGATCCCATTGGTAAATGCTCTCGCAAGAGAGGTGGACATCCGAGGAATCTTCCGTTATGTTAATGAGTAAGTAACATATATGAAATTAATAAAATAAATTGTGAAATAGCCGCAACATTATTTATAAATAAAAGGGCACTCAAAATAGACCAGTCCACACCTGTGAAGTAACGGTCAGCGCGTCTGGCCGCGAAACCAGGTGGCCCTGGTTCGATTCCCGGTTGGGGCAAGTTACCTGGTTGAGGTTTTTTCCGGGGTTTTCCCTCAACCCAATATGAGCAAATGCTGGGTAACTTTCGGTGCTGGACCCCGGACTCATTTCACCGGCATTATCACCTTCATCTCATTCAGACGCTAAATAACCTAAGCTGTTGATAAAGCGTCGTAAAATAACCTACTAAAATAAAAAAAAATATAACAAAAACATTAATTTGCATTTGTAAAGCTATGCGATTTACTTAGCTCAAATGTTGAATAATATGTCCTCCAAGTTATTCACCAAAAGAAATCCTCCTTTTTTTTTCTTCTTTCTGGACAAAGTTTTCTAATAAGTCTAGTGGAATGTCTACGATTTGTTTTGAAATTAAATATTTTAGCGCCTCAATAGTTACTGAATGACTTTAAAAAAGGTTTCCTTGAGATAGTCCCAAGGACGGAAGTCTGTCGTAGTGTTGTTATCTGTTAACTTTGCTGCCAGAAATTGGAAAAATGTTTGTTTACGACAAGATTGCAAAATATATAAGTAACATTTGTATTGAAAATGCGTTATATTACATCAGTACCATGTAAATGCCGTAGCTCAGTCGTAAGAACGTCTGAATTTAGACGTTAACGTCTCAGGTTCAAATCCTCGTCACTTCTTTTCATTTTATTGTGCTACAGAATAGTATTTTAATATACCAGGTGTTTCAGACTACCCGTATCAGCCTTTTTTCTCGAAAACTATATGACATTGGTTGTTCATAAAAAATTTTGATAACCAAAACCTATGTAAAGAATTGATTGGTGGCAGTACCATTTCCCGTAACAAACCGGAAGTAGAGGTACCTGTGGTCAACTTCGGAATTTCAAATGAGAACATGGGTCATTGAAGGTGCCATTGGAAACGACTTTGAAAAAGAAACAACTTTTACTCAAACTTTTTTTTTCTAACTTTTATTGTTTACTCACAAAGCAACAAAAATGGTCTCAAACACTGCCATCTGAGCCAATTCGCTCCGTGATTATGGCATTGTGTCTCCCTCTGTAGCTACAATTCATGTTTCCAGTCTTTGGAACGACTAAATCGAAAGTGAAATGTTTATTGAAAATTTGTACAGAGGCTTGACATTTTCACCAATAAATTTTAAGTTTGAGTAGGCTTTTGTCGGAAAGGAGAGTTATTGCGTAACAACAGGCATCATAGAGTCCGTGGAGCTATCGCCTGTCTTCTTCGGAACAAGGGTTGCGAAGTTCATGAAGAGGTCCACTGCATTTCTGAAGACGACTGTCACAGAAGAGCGGATATAATAGCAATAAACAGGCAACAACAAAAGGCTATTATCATAGATCCAACTATACCCTAATTGTAATTTTATTTGTAATTGTAATTGTAAATGTAATACTAATTGTAATTTTATTGTTCATATTATAGTTGGAATCTCCTGGTAGAGGGGCAGAGAAGGCCTGACGGCCTTATCTCTACCAGGTTCAATAAATAAATACTACTACTACTAATACTAATATTATACGCATGGAGAGAGATCTAAACCAAGCTCATCAGGTTGATCAGGAAAAGAGGGCCATTTATGAACCTTGTATTCCCTACCTTAGTACCAGTGGCGTACCGGTATACTGATTAAAGGGTTTGGGCTACCGCTGACCCTATTATTACACAAAATATATCTAACAATTACTTTAATTTTAATTACTATGGTAAAACTAATAATACAAAATTATTACATTATGTTATATTATAAACTTTTTCTTTTGTAATTTCCTTGGGCTACCGCCGGTAGCCCGCAAAATACGCCCCTGCTTAGTACCAAGTATAACATCCCTCTCTTCAATTGGTCAGTGACAGGTTTAATTTTTGGTGCTCGGAGTTCTTTACCAAAATTTACATATTTTTTAAAACAATTATCAATATCATCTTTTGAAATTAAAAAAATCATCTCCCAAATTCTCAAAGATTCCCTGCAGATTATACAATTTCATTTATACCACTCAGAAGGTCTTAATTAAGGATATGCTAATTTTAAATAAAATCTTTTATTTATAAGTATAATTATAGTCATCTTCTAAGATTTTATTTTATAATTGATAATCACTGGTGCTTAATTATTACATTTTATTTTTATAACAATATTCATATTTAATTAATTATATTTATTTGCTATCAATTTCCGGATCCTCGTGGTCATCCTTAATTAAGGCCGGATGAGTTTCTCTCTCTCTCTCTAACATGTATCGGTAATAAAAAGTAACATACGATCTAATCGCTGGTACACAAAGTGACATGTAACTCAAATGCTCTGGTAAAACATGTTTTCCTACACGTCTTCGAAATCATGTTGCCAATTTATTGAACAGACGGCATTTTACGTGAAAAATCCTACTGAATTCTTCATTTCCCATTATAATGTGCCAGCACTTCATCTACTAGACTCATTTCTGAAGCTCGCACTTTACTCTCGTCAACTTCTTCCTGTTTTCAAAACTATAAATCATTAGTCTGTAGTTGTTCATATCCTGTTATTCTCATTTAATTACAGATACCCGATTGCCTTGTCGATGGTGGCATCTGGCGCCGCCAATGTGAAACAGCTCATTACACACAACTTCTCGCTGGAAGAAACGCTGAAAGCCTTCGAGGTCGCCAAAACGGGTGAAGGAAATCCGATCAAAGTCATGATCCATCCGTTGAAAGGAAAGGCTTAACCAGCATAAGTCCCTTTCTGCTGAGTACAGGAGAAAAGAGTCTGTGATCGTTGAACAATCCGATATGAGCATTTAAGATTGTTAAGCATTCAGAAAACAAGCTGCAAGAATGAAATATTGTTGAGATCCTGTACTATATGCTGTACTTTCCATTTTTACATTACATTGGTGCCTTCTTTAATGCCAACTATTTTTTATTGTAGAATGAACTAAACTTTTCTATATCGCTACACGAAAATTTTCTTGCCATGCCGGCAGACGCCCGATTCAAACGTAAAATTATACATGAACTTTGTTCACTCTGCACAAGATACTGCCGTACGCGTTGGTTGTAACAGCACTTGGCGCTACGATCGCATCAGCCGACAGAAACGATACAGTGTGTAGCGGTGTAGCGAAGCTTTGCTCATTCTATATTCAATCCTATTTATAAAAAAAAAAAACTCGTAGTCCTAAGGAACTATCTTTAATTTTAATTCCAACAGCACAGAATCTATGTCTGATAACAACATACTCCTCTTCATTGTGATACACACATTTATTCAAGCGTCGGCGACTATTCTGTTGTTTTCTACGGTTATTCTCTCCCTGGAGCGTATAATAATAAAATAAAATCCTATAAAAACTAAGATAATTCTAAAAATAAATAAAAGAACAAATCAAGGCCAATATTTTTGTTAAATTATTAAAACTAAATGATAATTATTCTTTTTTCTACTATATTTTTTTGCTTGTGGAAGTCCGACAAAACTGCCTTCGCGAAATAATGAAAAGACGTAAAACTTTTCATTTTTTCTACATCTGGGAAATAAATAAATAAATAAATAAATAAGTAAATAAATATATATATATATACAGTATTTTATATATATATATATATATATAAATAAAGTAAGTAAATAAATCAATCCAATCTTCTTACGGTCTTACTAATAAAAACTCTATATACAGACGTTTAACTGTCTTATACTTATACAATGAGTAGCTCGTTTATAAGTCGCGTGTAAATTCCTTACTAATAATCACTACATACGTCGTGTATAACAGTATAACTGTTACACAGCTACGTCATAGTTTCGTCATTACTTCGTTACGAAAGGTAATAAAATATCTGAGGTTCTCTACTGGATCCGGCAGAGCGCTCTAGTGTGGCATGTTAAATATCGATAGTACAACTGGCTCTAATCGATTACCACACTACATTTTGGTCAAAGAGTACAAGCTACAGCAATATTATTCTAATAATTCTATGATCTTTGGTTTGTTCTTCTGTGGTTACAAGGCATCCATCATCATAAAATGGCAGTCGATACGAACAGCTGTTAGAGGGCGGCCATTTTTTCGCTATATACAACGCTTAAACAAGGGGTTTCGTGTATATAACTACTGCAAAGCAATTCCCATTGTATAGTTACAGCCTGTTTATACGTCCATAGCTTATTTACGGTTTATTAGTAACGTTTTCTGTCTCAACTCTGTATAAGTATCGTATAAAAACTATACAAAGTTTAATCCAGCTGTTTACTGACAACATAAGTCCACTGTAGTCTTTTCAGTTCTTGTTTTTCATGAGAAATAAGGGGATTTTGATCGGTGTTCATTATAGATGCCTGTTGCTAGTAGCCAGAGTTGGGGTGTAGTCAATATATACTGCAGAGCTGTGTCTTCTGGAAGTGGTACTGATGATTTTAATTTAGCCTACTTCTTCTGTGGTTTACGGATGGACAGTATAGAAGAATGTGTTCCAGATCTTCATCATGATTACTACACCACAGACAAGTAGCAGTATCAGAAAGGTGAAAGTGAAGCGTGAAAAATGCTGGAAATATGGCAGCAGAAATAGGAATATCCCGAAAATATATATTCAAACAATGTTTTTTGAGTTTAAACTAATGTTTCGAAAATGAAGAGCAGACCCATTTACTTTCTTATTATACGAAATAAGAGTATTGCAATCCTAAAAAGTCTATTTCCTGAATTTCAACAAAATGCAATTTTTCGGCATATCTAATAATGATAATTGGCTTTTGACATTTAAATTTTAATGTTGTGATTTCCCCTAAACTACTCGTCTTAGGTGAACTTTTTCATATTCAATATCTACGATTGAATTGAACTAGGTATGATGCATATGAACTATTACAAATTTTGTTAAAAGTGGCAAGGCCTTTATTTGAAACTGACAGAAAATGGCGATTTATTCAAAACCGGATGTAAATATTTTATTCACGATTTCTTTCTTACAATTAAATAATGTAGACAGTTTGTTTCCAAAATCATGCAAACAATAAAATATAAAAATATAAAAGTAGAATATTTATTATAATTATATAAAAATAAAAAATACTCTCAATAACCAACTTTTCACACGTTGTATGATCTACTGTAGGTAATAGTGAGATGACTATCCTCCTCATGAAGTCCTGGAGTGAGAGAGATCTCAGCTGAAATACCCTATGATCATTATCCCATCGAAAACGATATTTTTATGGGTATGCCTTACTATTACTACAAAAGATAAGATTGGCAATGCAAACCGAATTGTACTCCGAGAAAATATTTACCACAGCTGTTTTTTGTCCATCTCGTCAGTTGATAAGATGACGAAATAAAATCAATGCACAACTAACGATAAGCCTATCTTGCTTCAAAGAACAACAGCACTACATAATATATCAATCCAAACCTCCAAACGAAAGTTTCACCCAGAACAACATTTTAAAACAAACAATATGTTTATTAGTATACAGAGTGATCCGTTTGGGTATGGATAAAATAAAAACAACGTAAAAAATTTACTACTGAACTTTATTTGTTGAAACTTTATGCATACAACACTGAAAGATGGGAGATTGCTCAGAGCTCAACATGACCCCCATTGCGCACCCTGCACAACTCATAACGGTGATGAAATTCAGCCCACGTCCGTTGTAACACAAGAGGGTTGAGTAATTTTTATTTTCAGATCATCAATGTTCCTGGATTTCTGTGAATAGACAATATCTTTAACAAAACCCTACACGAAGAAGTCAGGAGGGGTTAGGTCTGGGGAGTTTGGGGACCAAGCCAAGAGATAGCTGCTTCTCGTACTGGGTTTCGCCTGCGATCTCCTGCATGTTTTTTTTTTTTAAATAGAGAACCTGTTTCTACAAATGTTCGATACCACAACATTATGGAATCGTATTTACGCACACCATACTCACGTCGAAATTCCCTTTGAACTCTTTTAACACTCTCAAATTTAGCATACCAAAGAACACATTGTGCCCGCTGTTGATTTGTAGTATCCATTTTAATCATCTTCGATTTTCATTTGTCCTTGACCACACTTGTGGAGTAACGGTCAGCGCGTCTGGCCGCGAAACCAGGTGGCCAGGGTTCGAATCCTGGTCGGGGCAAGTTACCTGGTTGAGGTTTTTTTCCGGGGTTTTCCCTCAATCCAATTCGAGAAAATGGTGGGTAACTTTCGGTGCTGGACCCCGGACTCATTTCACCAGCATTATCACCTTCATTTCATTCAGACGCTAAATAACCTAGATGTTGATACAGCGTCGTAAAATAACCCCCCCCCCAAATTCATTTGTCCTTTAGATTATGCATTGTTGATTGTCATATTATGGAAACTCCCATCTTTTAATCATAATATAACCAGCAAGAAATTTTTCCTACTATCATAATAGCTTACTTACTTACTTACAAATGGCTTTTAAAGAACCCGGAGGTTCATTGCCGCCCTCACATAAGCCCGCCAGCTGTCCCTATCCTGTGCAAGATTAATCCAGTCTCTATCATCATATCCCACCTCCCTCAAATCCATTTTAACATTATCCTCCCATCTCAAACGTCTGGATTTAATGTTCTAAGTATGTCTGGTGAAGAATACAATGCGTGCAGTTCTGTGTTGTGTAACTTTCTCCATTCTCCTGTAACGTCATCCCTCTTAACCCCAAATATTTTCCTAAGAATCTTATTCTCAAACGCCCTTAATCTCTGTTCCTCTTTCAAAGTGAGAGTCCAAGTTTCACAACCATACAGAACAACCGGTAATATAGCTGTTTCATAAATTCTAACTTTCAGATTTTTGGACAGCAGACTGGATGATAAGAGCTTCTCAACCGAATAATAACACGCATTTCCCATATTTATTCTGCGTTTAATTTCCTCCCGAGTGTCATTTATATTTGTTACTGTTGCTCCAAGATATTTGAATTTTTCCACCTCTTCGAAGGATAAATCTCCAATTTTTATATTTCCATTTCGTACAACATTCTGGTCACGAGACATAATCATATACTTTGTCTTGTCGGGATTTACTTCCAAACCGATCGCTCTACTTGCTTCAAGTAAAATGTCCGTGTTTTCCCTAATCGTTTGTGTATTTTCTCCTAACATATTCACGTCATCCGCATAGACAAGAAGCTGATATAACCCGTTCAATTCCAAACCCTGCCTGTTATCCTGAACTTTCCTAATGGCATATTCTAGCGCGAAGTTAAAAAGTAAAGGTGATAGTGCATCTCCCTGCTTTAGCCCGCAGTGAATTGGAAAAGCATCAGATAGAAACTGACCTATACGGACTCTGCTGTATGTTTCACTGAAACACATTTTAATTAATCGAACTAGTTTCTTGGGAATGCCAAATTCAATAAGAATATCATATAATACTTCCCTCTTTATAATAATAAATTAATATTATCCATACTCAAACGGATGAGACTGAATTTTAAGATAACACTAATTTTCATTACAAACAATTTAATTCTTCAGCTCTAGAACCCCATCCCAGGCAAGGAACCTCCAGTAATAAAGTCCTGCCTGCCCTGTACATGACACACAAAATAGGTTTAAAGATTGGGGAACCCACCAAGTACAAACATTATGAAGTGTAGGAATTTAATCGCACTTTTAGAAAGTAACGAAGTCAAAATTTCACATTTTTATTTTTACTGATGAAATTATTAAATACTTCCGTGATGCAGTGACTGACAAAGAAAGGAACTCAGTCAAACCTTTGGCTGTATCTCTAACATCAAGTACGGCACTGATACACTGGTATTTTTTCATAAAAATAAATTTTTGCTCTCTTAAAAAGTATCAAATTTAGACTTAGTTCCTTTCTAAAAAGTGCGATTCAATTATGTTTTAAACTGCATATAAATATTTTTTTATTATTTATTCTACAAAATATAAGTAGCAAAGACTTAGTACTTACTGTACATGATATTAATTTTACCATAGTCGGTAATCGATAGGGTAACTTAAACAACATATTCGGTTTCTACATATAAAAATTGAAAAAAGACAGCCGTCTGCACCTCTCTGTCGAGCCCATAATATGATAAATGTCTCGATTCCGGTGGGGAATATGTTCAAAATAGCTCAACAATTTTTGTGTCTGTTCCAATACATTTTTCCAGTTAAATTGTGCTTTCTTTCTGTTAACGGTCCATGGCGAACCTATTTTTTTACGGTCCTCGTAATTGCGCTCGAGTGGCCAAAATTTCTATAAACACTTCTTTTGACATTAACATGGTGTAAGAAAAAAATTAAATTTTTTATCTGCCCCCCCCCCCCATCAGAAGTTTGCTTATCAGTTCATGGCCGAAGAAAATGTTGAAATTCGGGCACAGTTTCATTCTATCATTGCCTAAGTCTTCGTTTATGTACAGCATGTCCCTGAGATGTTGGATATACTAGAGAAGAAATTTGTGAAGACCTGTAAATAATTTATGATTTTTCTTGAGGTGAACTAAAGTACGTTCTTGGTAGGTGTCACGGTAGGAGCCATAGAAAACCAACGTTCTCACCTATACTTGTTTTTTTGAAAGATGGGACATGACAGTTAAGCGGCCGAGCTTGGAACTACAGTGCCATGTTGCCAATATGGACTACCACGCTGCCAGCTGATGGAAGCTAGCACTAGTCGTTAAGATGGCTGACGTTAAAACATTCATTGACAGTTGACGCGAAGGTAAGAAAACAATACAAAAATCGACAGAGAATCAAAGACGAAAGGTACCAATGCTAACATTGTGTGCACAATAAATGTCGCCAAGAGAGCAAGCTATTAAGCACTCGCCACGTGGGAACGGTAAGTTTGGCAGCTCAACCGTTGTTACCATAGCAACAGGCCTACCACGCTCTGTAACATTCAGTTGTTTTTCCGATCGCAACGCTCCTGTCATGTCCCATTAAAAAAAAAACAAGTATAGCACATGGAATTGCTACGTACGAGTCCTACAGCTTCCGCGTACAACCAATACCTGTGAGGCCTGGTAGAATAAACAGAATGGTTGGCCGGCACCATCCTTCACTTTACCATCTCGTAGAACACTTGCAGAGATCACTTGAGATATTTCAGGGCCATTCACCCACGAAGAAAAGAAATACTCAGATCTCGAAAAAAGGATCGAACTGATCGTGGCAAGATACCAGAAATAGGCCTACAGAAACGAGAACAGGATTATTCAATACCTACTGGCACTCCGTCACAATTTTACTGGAGAATGCTATTGTGAGGGTCACGTAAGTGTAGTTTCTAAAAGTCTAATTTGGTCTCTTCAGTGTTGCCAACTAATACCAGTTATCACCAAAGAGGGAAAAATCACAATGCTACGTACTGAAATAATAATAATAATAATAATAATAATAATAATAATAATAATAATAATAATACAGTAATTAACAGTAACTACATGTCTTACTTATTTACCACATCTCATCTTTATGTTGCGAGGTGTTTTCTACATGATTCAATAATTTATGAAATAGTAAATTTTCCTTCTAGAATTCTCGCATATTATGTTGGTAATTATGATTAGTATGATCTAATATTAAAATTTATTTTGTCTGGCAACATGAAATTCATTTCTTCAACTAAACAGTTTACGATTCACGAGATCTAACCTAAAAATGTAGTTTGAACACGTGAAATGATTAGTACGAATTCCGAAAACAGAACACCACTTTAAAATGTATAGCTTACTTAAAATACTTCCAAGCACTTTCTTTCTTGGAGAAATCGCTACCATGCTATTTCCTCTCTTGGACATTTTAATAAAACTCTAAATACAGAATTTCATTAAAATGTCAATATATTTACAAGCATGTTTCATACGAAGTAGGTCTATAAGTTATTTCTTATTTAATTACACTTAGATATCTGAATACAGAGTTGAATTGGAATCATAACGAAACAGAACTGAATTGTGTATTGATATTAATATTAATACCGGTATTACTAATTAATTTATTAATTCACAAGCCTAGGCACTTGCATTTTCATCAGTTTACTTTACTGAAAACCGAAGTTATTGATGCCAACATAACAGTTAGAAAATAACTGCCAGTTGTAGCCTTTGTCAGTACCCGAAATTCGAAACGAAGTTGGTAAAAGAAAATTCAACCTGAGAGCTAGAAAATCACTATAATCCACTAGTATATGTAGTAATGGGGGAAAAATGGTTAGGTTTCACCCTTAGGGTATTAAATAAGCTGACCCAGACTATAAACAGCATACAGCTTCATTTCTCTGTAACATAGTATCCAATATTCTACACTCACACTTACCTGTACCAATAATAAAATACTATTCCCTAGTCAAACCATGTTATATTATTTTCGCGACGGATGACGAAATGTACCACGTGAAATTTTCGTCCTTGTGACAAAGTCTGCAGTGACAAAACACCCACGTGACGAAAAGTCTGTGACAAAAAGTCCGTGGTACGTTTTGGCTGTGACGAAAGTCCGGTAATCTAAATTCAGCAAGTCTTCATAAATCTGGAGTGCTTGGGAAAAGTGGCATAAGTCAGTTTCCACAAACATTTTTTATTAATTTATTGACAACTTACGGAACATCTGCTCGCTTGGGAAAAGAGACATATACTGTTTTCGCTGTAAGAAAAATCCTAATGTAAACACAAGCACGTTGCTGTCATACCCGTGATTGGCTCCCAGTCGAAACACTCACATGGCGCAGAAGAATATAGTTCGTATTTGGAAACCATAATCTTGTATTATTTGAAAATAAAAAATTGAATTCTAGTTGTTAAACACGATGAAACATATAACTTCACTCATATGTAAAACGCCATGTAAAAGAAAAGCTACTTTAAAATATTTTGTTATGTACTATGAACGCGGATGAATACCAACAGTAATACTGAGGTAGTCTGTTCTTGTAACAAGCTGGCGTTACTTGAGCTCGTAGTTGTCCACATAAGCACGTGGTACTGAAGTATGGCTTCTGCATCCTCGATGTGTGTGATTATTAAACATAAGAGTGGAAACCCTCTCAAAAGCGGAGAAAAACAAATAGTCTTAAATGTATATAATTAATAAGTTAAGTGAGTTTTAATTACAATAATTATAAAGTAAATGTTTCCTAAGCAAACGGATGCACAATAGTGAGGTTAGGTCTACTTGACGAGTAACGGGAAATGTTTAACATGAAACAGAATGTACAACAGTAGGCGGGAACACGTACTGAGAATCTATGGCGCCAAACAGCGGCCAATGAAGCTTCACTTCAGTCACGTGCTATTGTTTATATTAGGATTTTTCTTACAGCGAAAATATTATAAGTATTTCTCCCATTATAATAATTCATATAGAAGAAAATCAAAGCGTCATAAATCAGTGTGAAGACAGTTTTTTTCCTTCTCCTGTAAAATTAACATTTTTGAATTGTGCCACTTTTCCCGAGCACTACAGAAATATTGTTGTACAAGAAGAATCGTCGCTTCATGTTGTCATAGATGAACAGTTCTTAATACTATTGAATAAAAGGGGTATGTCCCCCTCTACTGCCAGCAGGAAGGGCCTAGGATCGAACAGTAGCGGTATCGGTGTGTCCTTGCAGGGCGTCACCTCGTAGTGGGACAGGACGTGTGCCAGGGCTGACTTGACCATCAGCAAGCCCAGTCTCATTCCTGCAACACAGTTGCTTGGTAGAATTGCTGAACCGCAATAACATATGGCTCCACTGCTTAACAGGAAGGAATCAAATATTATTTTGTGCGAGATCGTATTTGCTTGTTTTCCGCACAGAACCAATACGCGGTAAGTGTGAAATACCACATTCAGTATTCCCAATGTAACACACATAACAATTTCCCTCTTCTTACCGCTTAAGCGCGACATTCATTTTACTGCTTTAGGCTTTTAACATATTATTTTTAGAGACGTTTAACATAGTAATAATTATAAATTGGAAACTTACCACTGCAATTTCACCTAAATTGCAATGTTAATTATTGTTTTTAAATATTTGCAAAAATTAAGTAAAGCCTACTACTCCACGAAACTTATTGCATTCCTGATACAAGTAACATTAAGGAAGCCGTGAAAAAATCAGCAAGATTCCAGATTCCGATGTTATTACTGCAATATGTTATATAAATAATATTGTTAAAATATTAAAATGAAAAATAAATCATTACATAACCTTACCGTTTGTTTTAAGTTCGCATTTATAGACTGGGGGGGGGGGGAAGACAGACTTATATCACGGCCTGCTGGAGTATAGTAAACACAGAAAACATTTTATAGCAACAATGTTGAAGAAAGATATTTTGGTTCTCCGAAGTTGCCGTCATTAAACAGAAACCAACATGGAGATTTCATTGCAACTAATTAGAAATTCGTTTTTCAGGTATGTAATAAACGATCTTCGCACAAAATAATGTACGATACACGAGTGGTATGTTTGTTTTCATGTTCTCGGAAATTAAAAAAGCTCAGCTACGTTTCGCTTTTTCAATCTTTTCCTCGACCATGAAAACGTCAACATACCGCTCTTGTAACGTATATTACTATATTAGGCCTAATGCCTTTGTCTCTGTGTTCATGGAACAATAAAAATCATCTTTTTTTTTTTTATTTAAGCCTAATAAATGAATAGAAGTTAAAATGTATTGGGAATTTTAAGGTTTTAGCAAATTAAGTTTTATTGTTGTTCACATGTTTTTACTAATTATTACAAGCATCAGATTACTACCATTTTCATCTTTGCAGTTGTCAGCAATGAGTATATAAAGCGTTATTGTAAATTCATTCTTAATGTCAGAATTAATTTTGTTTCACTAAAGCAAAGAAAAAATACGCAATATTTCTCATAATATGCAGCTTTGATATAAAATAATGTTACATTAAATACGGTACTATTCAACTAATATTTCTATTTGTGGACGTAATTCCACGCCGCTCCGCTAGATGTCAAGTCCGTGATATTTCGCACTCACGTCAATGCTGCTAGTATACAGCTGTCCGGTATTATACAGTAAGGTATTTGGTTTAAGGGTTAAGGGCTCAGACCAACCGGCAGGATGCTAACCTCACGGCCACATGTCGAAGCAGAGGTGGACGATCATCCAACCAGAATGGAGGTATCATGTGGTTAGCACAATGATCCCCCCAGCCATTATAGCTGGCATTTGTAACCGAATTTCGCTACCTATCGTAGCTCTCTAAACGCATCACGATGCTGGGTGGGCACCAGTCTCTTACGCTGGCCGAAATTTCATGAGAAAATTTCTTCCTTCATGAGAACTCGACCCAGCGCGCATTCCGTAACACGAGTTCTAGGCAGGATGCCTTAGACCACGATGTCACGGCGCGGGACATTAAAGTGATAATAGACAGTAGCCACGATACACTTTCAGTAAACCATAGTGAAAGGAGTTTTGTGAACTGGGACTAATTGTAACATTGTTCCATATGAAGAGAAAATAATTATTGCATGCTCTTTATTAATTACTCCTCTTATCATAGATTCATGCTTTCCATTTCTAAACCGAAACAGAAATAAAACGTTGACAGGCTCAGTTTCTTCAACCTTTGTTAAATTACAACAGTGTGTTATTCCATTTTAACTGTAAACTTAACAGTTGAAGCATTTCTTCAACTACTGTTAGTACTAACAGACTGTTAAAACCTATGTTAATTTAACTGCCCAATTTCATGCAGTTAAATCATTTAACTCCTGTTAGCATAGAAGTATTCAATATGACTGGTGCGTTAGATGCTGAACTTACATATATCTAGATTATTTATAAAATGATATCCATGAATACATAAACAGAGGGGATGATTTCTGTGATTTGACAGACCAGAAGTTCATACAAAGGTACAGGCTATTTTCTGCCAAGAATCACTTTTCGCTTTCAACTTAGATCCGTTTGTTTGTTTATTCTCATTAATTGGCTTATACTGCGAAATAATTTCCAGCAGAAGACTTCTTTCGAACAAAGAGAAATTAGTCCCACGATTTCTTTTTGTTCCAGTGTTTTCCATTTCATAACAGCAATACCAATACGCCGCTCCATGCTATTGTGATACAGATGAGGAAAGAAGCAGAAATCAAACCTGGGAGAATAGAAAGACTTCTATCCTCTCTGAATCAAACAACGAAAACAAGCGAGAATCGCAATTGTCAGAGTTCAGAAAACAGAAGTGAGCTAATACTTGGTTATAGGTTATGGTTAAACTCTAGAATCTCTGGTCCTAACAGAGAGTTAACAAACAGAATGTTAAAATGTGAAATGTAAAGTTGAAGAAACGCAATATTTTTAACAGCACTTCATACTTTTAACTTACAGTTAATTAACGCTATGTTAGATGCATTTTAACAAAGGTTGAAGAAACCAGGCCTAACCAATAAAACAGCAGGTTGTAATTTCATTCCTGAAGCAGAGTGACGTAGCCAATTCTATGTGTCGGTGTATAATGTGATACAGATTAGAATTATTTAACATATTGTTAACCATTTTTATGGTTTAGAATTACTATGGGCAGTTTGCCCTTAGAAAATGCATTAACAGGATTGACACTCCAGGTAAAGATTTACGAATTATAGCCAACGGCGTGGCTCAGTCGGTTAAGCCGCTTGCCTGCCAGTCTGAAGTTGTGCTCGGGCGCGGGTTCGACCCATCACTTGGGCTGATTACCTGGTTGGGTTTTGTCCGAGGTTTTCCTCAACCGTAAGGTAAATGCCAGGTAATCTATGGCGAATTCTCGACCTCATCTCGCCATCACCAATCTCATCGACGCTAAATAACCTAGTAGTTAATACAGCGTCGTTAAATAATCGACTAAAAAATACGAATTAGAAGTAGAGATCGCATGTAATCTATGATTGTGATTGTGTAAATTGTTTGGTATCTTTAAGTCAATCTTGATACAATGCAACAAGATTGTGTAAGCTTCTGAAATTTATTAAAGTTTCAGGTAAAGGTAAAGGTAAAGGTAAAGGTAAAGGTAAAGGTAAAGGTAAAGGTAAAGGTAAAGGTATCCCCGTAACATGCTATGAAGGTACTTGGGGGGGGCATGGAGGTAGAGCCCCATGCTTTCCATGACCTCGGCTAGAATGAGGTGGTGTGGTCGGCACCACGCTCTGACCGCCTTTTACCCCCGGGAAAGACCGGGTACTCAATTTTATAGGAGGCTGAGTTTGGTAACGAGAAAAAAATCCTGTCACCACCTGGGATCGAACCCCGGACCTTCCAGTCCGTAGCCTACCAGCTGCTCTACCAACTGAGCTACCCGACCGCCAAAGTTTCACTATGTGATTAATGTTTAATTTTCATTTAAAAGAAATACAAACAATGAGCCACTTAAGCTAAAGAGTTCAGGTTTAATTTAAACTATTTTGAGTTATATTCTATTCTTTTCTAGTGTGTTTACTCTAAGTTCTAGCTATAAAGACCGCATTAAATAGCCAATAACAGGTTAACAGGATAGTACAAGATGATTACTTACTTACAAATGGCTTTTAAAGAAACCGCCGCCCTCACATAAGCCCGCCATCGGTCCCTATCCTGAGCAAGATTAATCCAGTTCCTACCATCATATTCAACCTCCCTCAAATCCATTTTAATACATCCTCCCATCTACGTCTCGGCCTTCCCAAAGGCGTTTTTCTTTCGGCCTCCCAACTAACACACTATATGCATTTCTGGATTCTACCATACGTGCTACATGCCCTGCCTATCTCAAACGTCTGGATTTAATGTTCCTAATTACGTCAGGGAAGAATACAATGCGTGCAGTTCTGTGTTGTGTAACTTTCTCCATTCTCCTGTAACTTCATCCCTCTTAGCCCCAAATATTTTCCTAAGCACCTTATTCTCGAACATCCTTAACCTCTATTTCTCTCTCAAAGTGAGAGTCCAGGTTTTACAACCATAAAGAACAACCGGTAATATAACTGTTTTATAAATTCTAACTTTCAGCTTTTTTGAAAGCAGACTGGATGACAAAAGCTTCTCAACCGGTTAATAGCAAGTATTTCCCATATTTACTTTGCGTTTAATTTTCTCTCCAGTGCCATTTATATTTGTTACTGTTGCCCAATATATTTCAATTTTTCCACCTCTTCAAAGGATAGTCTCAATTTCCAATGTTTTTTTAAATTTTCATTTCATACTATGTTCTGGTCACGAGACTGTTTTTTCAGGATTTAGTTCCAAACGTACCTCGGTACAAGATGATTATTGTAATAAAGGAATTATTAATATTAATGTTGATAATGATATTGATGATGATGATAATAATAATAATAATAATAATAATAATAATAATAATAATAATAATAATAATAATAATAACTCACCGATGCAAGTCCGTGGTCCTTCCCCGAACGGAAAGTACGTGTAGCTGGGTCGGCTGCGCTTGTTTTCTTCCGTAAAGCGCTCCGGGTCGAATCTATGCGGCTCCGGGTAGTAATCCGGGTCGTTGTGAATGGCGAGCACGGGAATGTATACACCAGTCTGCGCCCTCAGGACGACGTCCTCACCTCCGTACGCAGAAAGTAGACGGTAGTCGCGCGACGTTATCCGATCCAGGAATGGAACGGGAGGGTACTTGCGTAGCGTTTCTGGAACGAACATAAATTATTATTATTATTATTATTATTATTATTATTATTATTATTATAATATCACCTTTACTTTTTATCTTTGCTCTAGAATACGCCATTAGGAAAGTCCAGGATAACAGAGAGGGTTTGGAATTGAACGGGTTACATCAGCTGCTTGTCTATGCGGATGACGTGAGTATGTTAGGAGAAAATCCACAAACTATTAGGGAAAACATGGGAATTTTACTTGAAGCAAGTAAAGAGATGGTTTTGGAAGTAAATCCTGAAAAGACGAAGTATATGATTATGGCTCGTGATCAAAACATAATACGAAATGAAAAAAAAAATGGAAATTTATCCTTTGAAGAGGTGGAAAAATTCAAATATCTTGGAGCAACAGTAACAAATATAGGCCTAAATGACATTGGGGAGGAAATTAAACGCAGAATAAATACGGGAAATGCCTGTTATTATTCTGTTGAGAAGCTTTTGTCATCCAGTCTGCTCTAAAAAAGCTGAAAGTTAGAATTTATAAAATAGTTATATTACCGGTTGTTCTGTATGGTTGTGAAACTTGGACTCTCACTTTGAGAGAGGAACAGAGATTAAGTGTATTTGAGAATAAGGTGCTTGGGAAAATATTTGGGGCTAAGAGGGATGAAGTTACAGGAGAATGGGGATAGTCACACAACACAGAACTGCAGGCATTGTATTCTTCACCTGACATAATTAGGAACATTAAATCCAGACGTTTGAGATGGGCAGGGCATGTAGCACGTATGGGCTAATCCAGAAATGCATATAGAGTGTTAGTTGGAGGCCGGAAGGAAAAATACCTTTGGGGAGCGGGAGACGTAGATGGGAGGATAATATTAATTTGGATTAATCTTTCTCAGGATAGGAACCGATGGCAGACTTATGTGAGGGCGGCAATGAACCTCCGGGTTCTCTAAAAACCGTATGTGAGCATTGTTATTATTGTCATTATTATTATTTAGCCTATTTATTCTTCATTTTAAATAGATTCCCTTAACTTAAGTTCACCGATATTATCACTTATTCACTGATCAAAAACTCACGAATATTGTTCGCTGTGCACAAACAGAAGAGTTCTATTTTGCAAAAGATATTGTGAGATTTCATGTATGTTTGGAATTACTTTTTTTGTTGTTTTGCCAAATGTCATAATAATTTGCGACTTCGTACTTCGAAAGTGAAAATATCTAATCGTATGGTCTTAATAGAAAGCCTTTGTCATGAAAGGACAGCGTGATATAAGATTTCTAAACGAAGAATACATCTTTACCATTACTAAGTATGGGCACCATTTCCGGAATCAATGATGAAAAAAAAAATGACAGCATTTCAAATGTTTACTTTAACAAAATTATAAGCCACAGTCGAATATTAATGTTGTTAGTACAGAGAGAGGCAGCGAAAAGTTACCGCAACTTACTCGGACGATCTCTATCCTTGACCCAACAGTGAACACATCACTCCAGAGACTACTTTTCTCCGACAGAGGGTCAACTTGTCATTAATCTATCTCCTTATCAAACTCTACCTAACCTTATCGTTATCACTGACAGTATTAGTAGTAGTATTTAGTTATTTAACCTGGTAGAGATATGGCCATCAGGCCTTCTCTGCCCCTCTACCAGGAGATTCCAACTACAATATGAAGAATAAAATTATAATTAATATTAAATTTACAATTACAATAATAATTAAAGCAAAACGCTCTGATTAAAGTACGACAAGATTACCTGATTAATGAAAGCTAGACAATTTATCATAGAAGTTAAGAACAAAGAATATTTTTGTATTTACTGAATTACAAATTAAACCTAGAACAACAAAATTCTATAGTGATGAAATTACTATATATTGAGATATTTTGTGATAGATTAAGAGAACTATTTACAAGAAACCATGTCTGAACGAGTCTCAATTACTGACCAACTGCCTAGTAAGTTTGGGTTTGAATTCAGTTTTATTTCGACAGTCCTGATGCTAGCAAGTAACGAATTCCAAAGTCTTGGCAGGGCTATTGTGAAAGAGAATGAGTATGAGGAGGTGTGATGGGATGGTATTGTTAGTATTGTTTCATGGCGAGAGCGTGTGTTCAAATTGTGGTGGGAAGAAAGGTAAGTGAAGCGAGACGACAGGTACGAAGGAATAGAAGAGTTCAAGATTTCGAAGAGAAGGAGAAGTGAATGTAAATTTCTTTTCTTATCTAGTTTAAGCCAACCTATAGTCGGCTATGCAAGTCATAATACAGTATTTGTAAAAGTGTAACATCGTCGAAATATTGTCGCAGTTATATAATGCAAAGAAATAAAGAAAAAAAAAACGTTTGATGATAAATCGGGAACAGCGCTACACAAAGGTAATTCATAAAAAAATGGGGTCCAGTTGCTAAACTAATACTACTTTGAGATTTTTAAAGATGATTGCTGTCAAATCTGAACATCTGCAAACCTTAACCAGGGATAAGAGCAAATAAAGCAAATCCCAATGCACTAACCTGATACAACCATATCTAGATACGTCATTTCCTGTATTCCATCGTAAGTGACTTCATGGTTGTATTTAGCAGTCACTTCCACTATCTCTGCTCTTAGTCGCTCCTGAATTTCCGGCTGAAACGATAATTCGTAGAGAGCAAAACTGAGTGTGGTGGAGGCAGGTTCGAAGCCAGCGGCCAGGAAAATGTAGGCTTGGGCCACGAAATCGTCCCCGTCGATACCTGAAAATTAAACAAGTAAGCGTGAATTGGTCTGGTGACTCTGAAACAAATTCTTTAGAGCGAAGTGAAAGACACATAATGACATAATCAACATGAAGTTCTAATACTGTCTAATACTGTTCAATGGCGTTGTTTACGGCTTCTATTATATGTAATGACCATAGGCGCTTCTCGGCGGCTAGGCATGTCGCAGTTGGCCGCACTCGTACGTTAACGAAAGTATGCTTGTAAATTAATTAATCTGTTTACTTTGTATTGTATATGTTTGTATAGTATGGCTGATGGATTGTATACGCTTTAAAATGAATAGTAATCTGTATACCTCTATTGATGAATTGTTTATGTTCGTAATTTGAAGTAATTTGCATGATATGTATTATCAATTTCTGTATATCTCAACTGATTGAATTGTTTATGCCTTAAATTGAATTAACTTGTTACGTATTATTTTTATAGCTCAACTGACGAATAATCGTTTGTGTTGTAAATTTAATAATCTGATTGCTATGTACTGTATACTTTTAGTAGAGCCATCGATGTAGCTCAGTCGGCAAGCTCGCTGGCCTGCTGATCCGGAGCTGCGCTCAGGCTTGGTTTGGATCCCCCGTTTGGTCCCGAGGTTTTCCCCAACCGTGGGACTGATGCCGGATGGTCTATGGCGAGTCCTCTGCCTCACTTCATTTCACCCCCTTTGGCCTCATTACCTGATTGGGGTTTTTCCGAGATTTTCCCCAACCATAAGGCAAATGCCAGGTAATCTTTTGGCGAATCCTCGGGCCTCAACTCATCTCACTACATCTCACCAAAATATGATAAAAATTGTAGAAAATTGTAAGAAATTGTAGAAAATTGTAATTGTAATTGTAATCTTGTAAAATTTTGACTTGTTCCACATCTTAAAGCTTTATTGCTAATGTAAGATCTATGAAATACAATAAATGAAATGAAAAAAAAATGAAAAACACCGCTACTTATAAGGTGCATAAAATTGTACCTTATGGAAGACGCTGGAAATTTCGTTCTCCCTCGGCTAAACAGGCGTTGTATCGGGAAAACACATTCTGATTTACACGATTAAGTTTGCCCACTCTAATATTTCTGATTTGATTTGTTTTACCAGTATGTATGATATTTAACCTCACAATAATTAAAATGCTCAATTTAAGAACAATGAAGAATAGACAAATTGTCTGTTTTTTTTCCATCAGTGACTGAAAGTTTAATGATTTACAGCTCCTGTTCTTTTCAGGTGTGGTTCCACCTTTCTGGTCGTGTAAACAACCAAACATTCGCTATTGTGTTCTGAAAATCCACATCGTGTGCAAGAAATTCCTCTTCATGTTAGGAAAGTTGGAGTTTGGTGTGCTGTTAGCGCAAGACGAATAATCGGTCCGATTTTTTAAGAGTAGAACCCTAGATCATATATACCCAGATAGGTCGGCCTTATATGCTTTGAGGTTAACAACTTTTGTCAGGTTTACTACGCTGCCATCTAGTTGTTACATAAAGAGTCACGTTATAATTCCCATTTGAATTGAATTAGCGACTGTACTGCCATCTCGTGTTGGTTTACGGCGGACGGGTTGCGATCCTGGCGGTTGTTCTCTTCAAAGTGCTGCCGATTTTAACATAGCGATGAGTTATCTGTTACATATATGATCTAGGGTAGAACTAAATCGTAGAGTGGTCGTCCTTCATAATTAGCCTACCAATCATTTTTATAGAGGTTTAATTCTTCGACATAGACATATTTTGATGTGCTTCATTGCCGTCACAGCATTGTGTTCTAGTGATAGTAAATAAAAAAATGATGCATATCTGAGCTTTACGGGGATGCTGAAAGGTTGAGGGGGAAGTTACATTGTAGGTTGCATTGTGACTACAGTCGCGCATCACGTAATGGACACCGATGGATTGTAGTATATAAATAATTATTTTATATAAATTTCTCTCAGATTAATTATATAGATTTACATAGAGTAGAGACCGTAAAATTTATAGATTTTATCAGATTATTTGCTTGCACATTGTGTGCAATCTAAAAAAACTGTTTTTCTCTCTAAGCGTTCAGTAGAGAGTTCATGTATGGATGCCTAAAATGAGAGTCTATGAAAATGAAGTTTAAACTGGAATGTCATTAATAATCAGTGAGAGAAGTGAGAAAAAACCAGAGCCGGTATGCTACCCCAAGATTTTCCTCTGGCATACCTCGATTTAAAAAAGGTATATCCCCTTCCTTACAACATAGACATAAATGATGTATGCAATAAATTGTTTCGTGCAGTCGGCAACGCGAATCTTTGAAGCTTACGCAACACATTAAATTTCTTAATAAAATAATTTCAAGTTACTTCAGTTATTTGCTAGATCATTTTGAAATGTCCATTGAGATTTATCATTTAAAATACTGTAATGTTCAAGATTCAAAGTGCCTTACTTAATCATTAATAAAAAGTGCAACAAAAATGACAGTCACTAAATTGGCAACAATGGCCACCACAAGCTATAGACCACAGCCTTCTATATTTGTAATACTACCGTTGTAAGCATTCCAGGAGTTGAACTTATCAAATAAGCGTGTCTAAATACACACTGACTACAGTTCCAGATGGCTGTGGCTTAGATTTACGAAGCAAACAGATAGTACTCTTTGCTGTGAAGAAATGTACAGGGACATCATGTTATTTTTACTAACATTTCTAATATTAACCTGGCTATAACTTTGCATCAACGATTAAGAACCGGAAACACCGTTTGCTACCTCCTTCCACGACTGGAGTTCGATGATACTGGCGTATTATACAAACAAATCACTTTACCAGGTATAGGAGGGAAGAAAAGTAGCTCATCCATTTATGTAAACTAGGAAATATCGCGATTTTGAGTTCGATAATTTTCATTAGGTTTTTGTTTAATCAAAATACAGTACAGTATTAACAATGAGTGTTTTTACTCACGAACTGAGCTTTCCATGCGGACGTATTCATTATGCAGTGTATGTTATACTGCCTACAGCACATTAGCGTACAATAAAGGGAATGAAGTTAAATTGAAAAATAATCATAATATGGATATTTAAACACATTTTTGAAAATGGTGGCCGTTCATTTCGATACAGGCTTCAGTTCTTTTGTGCATATTATCGCACTATAGACTATTGTACGTAATTCCAATTACCAGGTTCGTACTTCGTATCAGTAACTCATGTTGAAATAATTCTGTACCTACTCTATAAAAGAGACCTTACGTACTGTAAATTCAATCTTCACTTCTGCCCGATCCGAAAAGATAAAATTACTCAGACATGCTATCTACTGTCCGTCCAAGTGATTATGTCGCAGCGTCGTAGAAAGGGAGGAAATCACGTGACAGTTAATTACTTAACGAGGCCCTTTTATTTAAGTTATTTTAAACAATTGTATGCGTATAATATTACGTAGACGTCCAATTCCTAACTGAAATTAATGTTCCCAGAAAAGAGCTAAGACAGCCCAGCCACTAGCATTTACAGAGAGGCGAATAGAAGCAGGTGGGGGAAACCGGGATGCGACGCAGGCAAATGGAAAATGATGCAATATTGAAAGCTCTTTCGTCACTGGAAAACGCGAACATATTTTTGGAACGTACTGTTTACTATGACTGTAAGGCTACTATGACTGTATATGCGGTCTTGGATCTGTGTGCAGGACGGTTGAACTTCATTAGTAGAAGGGGTGGGAGTGAAGCACATTAAAAAACTCAGGTACAATAAAAATTGAAGTAAAAATAAAATTATGTCCCTGCATAAACAAATCTTTACGATCACATTTTTTTCAGTGACGATATGTTCTCTGGACATAGAAACCAGTAGGGGTATTCCATACCGTCTCACTTCCCTCACTGTTAATAATATGGTAAGGAAATGAGGATATACATAAATATACTTGGACTTCTCCAGATGGATTGACACACAACCAAATAGATCACATCTTGATAGATAAACGGAGACATACTAGTATAGTAGATATTCGAACTTTCAGGGGTGCAGACTGTAATTCTGACCATTATTTGGTGATTGGAGAATTAAGAGAAAGATTATCAGTAGCCAAGCGAGTAGAGCAACAAGTTAATATTACTAAATTCAATATTTTGAAATTAAAGGACGAGGAAGCTAAGCAAAATTATCAGGTCGAAATTTCGAATAGGTTTGCCACTTTAGAAAGTTCCGACGAAGTTGAGAAAGAATTAGATGTTAATAGCGTGTGGGAAAATATCAGAGATAGTATCAAAATTGCAGCTGAGCAGAGCATAGGTTATTATGAAACTAAGAAAAAGAAACCGTGGTTTGATGAAGATTGTTGCATGGTAGTAGAAAGAAGGAAACAGGCAAAATTGAAATTCTTACAGGATCCAGTTGAGGAGAAGAGAGATAATTATTTCAATGAAAGACGGGAAGCAAGTCGTACACTTAGGAATAAAAAGAGAGGTTACTTGAAGGAAAAACTGAATGAGGTAGAAACAAATAGTAAGAATAAAAACATTCGAGATTTATATAAGGGTATAAAGGAATTTAAGAACGGATATCAGCCAAGGGTAAACGTGATCAAGGATGAGAATGGTGACTTGCTTGCAGACTCTCCATCAATCCTAAACAGATGGAAAAACTATTTTGCGCAACTACTAAATGTACATAGGCCAAATAGAAATGATCGGGACGAAATTGAAATACAAACTGCTGAGCCATTTATACCCGAACCCACGCTTTCAGAAGTCGAAATTGCGATAGAAAATCTGAAAAAGTACAAGTCTCCAGGTATCGATCAAATTCCAGCAGAATTAATACAAGAGGGCGGAAGCGCATTATATAGCGAAATTTATAAACTTGTACTTGCTATTTGGGAAAAGGAAATTGTACCAGAACAATGGAAGGAGTCCATAATTGTACCTATTTTTAAAAAGGGGGACAAAACCAACTGTGGTAACTTTCGAGGAATATCACTTTTGTTGACGTCGTACAAAATTTTGTCCAATATTCTTTTGAGAAGATTAACTCCGTACGTAGATGAAATTATTGGGGATCATCAGTGCGGTTTTCGGCGTAATAGATCGACTATTGATCAGATTTTTTGTATTCGACAGATAATGGAGAAAAAATGGGAGTATAAGGGTACAGTACATCAGTTATTCATAGATTTCAAAAAGGCATATGACTCGGTTAAGAGGGAAGTATTATATGATATTCTTATTGAATTTGGTATTCCCAAGAAACTAGTTCGATTAATTAAAATGTGTCTCAGTGAAACATACAGCAGAGTCCGTATAGGTCAGTTTCTATCTGATGCTTTTCCAATTCACTGCGGGCTAAAGCAGGGAGATGCACTATCACCTTTACTTTTTAACTTCGCGCTAGAATATGCCATTAGGAAAGTTCAGGATAACAGGCAGGGTTTGGAATTGAACGGGTTACATCAGCTTCTTGTCTATGCGGATGACGTGAATATATTAGGAGAAAATACACAAACGATTAGGGAAAACACGGAAATTTTATTTGAAGCAAGTAGAGCGATCGGTTTGGAAGTAAATCCCGAAAAGACAAAGTATATGATTATGTCTCGTGACCAGAATATTGTACGAAATGGAAATATAAAAATTGGAGATTTATCCTTCGAAGAGGTGGAAAAATTCAAATATCTTGGAGCAACAGTAACAAATATAAATGACACTCGGGAGGAAATTAAACGCAGAATAAATATGGGAAATGCGTGTTATTATTCGGTTGAGAAGCTCTTATCATCCAGTCTGCTGTCCAAAAATCTGAAAGTTAGAATTTATAAAACAGTTATATTACCGGTTCTTCTGTATGGTTGTGAAACTTGGACTCTCACTCTGAGAGAGGAACATAGGTTCAGGGTGTTTGAGAATAAGGTGCTTAGGAAAATATTTGGGGCTAAGCGGGATGAAGTTACAGGAGAATGGAGAAAGTTACACAACACAGAACTGCACGCATTGTATTCTTCACCTGACATAATTAGGAACATTAAATCCAGACGTTTGAGATGGGCAGGGCATATAGCACGTATGGGCGAATCCAGAAATGCATATAGAGTGTTAGTTGGGAGACCGGAGGGAAAAAGACCTTTAGGGAGGCCGAGACGTAGATGGGGGGATAATATTAAAATGGATTTGAGGGAGGTGGGGTATGATGATAGAGACTGGATTAATCTTGCTCAGGATAGGGACCGCTGGCGGGCTTATGTGAGGGCGGCAATGAACCTTCGGGTTCCTTAAAAGCCATTTGTAAGTAAGTAAGTAAGTAAGGAAATGAGTGTCTATGAAACACGTAAAACTTACAATAATGAAGTAGGCCTATTATGTGTATCGAATACGCTACTACAACATATTGGCTTCTGTGCCTGCTCTCATATTTTCTATAATATATTGTGCCCTTTTTTATGTAACAAGAGGCTCTAATAAATGAGACGTCCTCACGCGAAACAAAAGTAAATTTATTGGAAATTTTGTCTGGAACGTTTTGAACCAGGGAGATGTTCCTCAACGTACGAACAAACATCCCAATTTTACTTTCCTTATGAATGAAACCACACTAAGCACTTTATCATCTCTTAAAAATTCATTGCTCTCGTCTCGGTCTGAATTCCGTAATTTCGGATCTCGTGGAAAGCATAAAAATTGAAAACCACTAGGTCTACCCACTTGGCACATACTATGGTCTTCGCATGTGATTGGACATTTCAGTTTAAAACAAACTTAAGAGAGAAAATAAATACATTAATACGTGCACTTACTGAATTCGTTTCCATTTGAGCTTACGTTGCCAACTCCCGTCTTCTGCACTCCGTTCTTCTGCGAGAGCTTTATGATACTGTCCAAGAAGTCGTTGCGCACAACTCCGTTCTGCTGCCTGAGGACAGAAATCAGCTGCTTCACGCTGCAGATATAAACAGCAAACAGTGCCGATTCCTATTCCTTGATAGAATGGGGCTGATGTTTTGCGTTCATGAATGATTGGCTGGTGTTTAGAGGACTAGACTCAGGCTGGATACATCAACTTCTGCACACTTCAACACCAAATTACCTTTCGTCTCGTTTCTCTTATCTATATTCTAACCACGACGTAAATACCAGATCACTTATCTGTGGCGCGTTAAGTATACCTCTTCATAGAACATCTCGTTATTCGTCATCTTTTACAGTATCCACCTCGCGACAATGGAATTCCCTGTCACAAAGTATTAGGGGCTGCAAGACAATAAACATTTTAAAAACAGCTTAAAAGATAACCTTCTTAGCATATCACTCCAATCATCTGACAAACTATCACTGTCTACATTGTTACTCCTTCCTTTAGACATGCATCCTGATAGTGCTGTATTTTCAAAATTGTCTCAGAATAATCTCTTTCTATTATCTAACATTATTTGAAATATATTAACATTCTATGTATTTTAGCTTAATTCTGCTACATAGTTTGTATTTCAGTGTTTAATTAATAGTTCATATTATTTTGTTGTTTAATTCGTAAATAACTCTTGTATACATGTAGCTCTTATCTAAATCAAATTGTTGAATTCTTTGTAAGTTCATACATATTATGTATGTATACTTTTTGCTGGTTGAGTGGAAGAGAAGGCCTTACGGCCTTAACTCTGCCAGCTAAAATAAATAATAATAATAATAATAATAATAATAATAATAATAATAATAATAATTATTATTATTATTATTATTATCATCAACTTAGACTCGCATTGAACCATTATTAGCTCTATACTACACAGAGCCGTGTTTTTTTTTGTGTATCACGATAAATACGAAAAATAATTTTTAGTCATGGTTACGGATATGTACAAGTTTAGTGTTAAGTACAGTTTAACTATGACAATATTCTTTCAAGGCGAATTTTTGCGAATTTTAAGTTTTCTTGCGAAAGTCTCAACTTGCACGATAAACACGAAAAATAGAGTTTTTTTTTTTAATTTTCTTTATTTTAACAGTAAATGTCAGGCTATATAGTTTTTTGTGGTTCGTACAGATGGAACCTGAGCCACAGACGATGTGACCAATACAGTGGAGCTGATTTTTTTTTGCATTTATGTAGGTCTATACTACGGTAGTGTATAGAGTTAAAATTTTACGTATGCGAAAAATGGTCGATTAATTCTGCACGAGCCACTGGGGCACTTTCACGTGCAGTGAATCATCGACACGGGTCTTGTTTACAGTAAGAGCCTTCTTCAGTTACAATCCGAAGCCATACGTCAGCAACACTGTAATTAACTGTCAAACGGAGGCCTACTATCCAGAACACGTGTTGGTGCTAATGCCGATTTTCAATGTAAATTAATGTTACAATATAAGTGTGTGTTGAATTATGTTCGCGGTCGTATCAAACGTTAATTGTTGATAATTATAAATCAGGCCTGCACAAGGTTTGCGCTCTCCGAGCCGGCTCACAGCTCATGAGCGGAATGCAGATATTAGCTGCGCTCTGTATAGGGTGGACTGGAAGAAGGGATAATCTCGTACAAAATATACACAAAAGGAAATACTATTACGAGTGCTTATGAAATGAATTCCCGTTCAGTGTTTGCAAAACTGTCTTGGACTATTATTAATTAATAAAGAAATATTTATTTTACAGAAGTAATAGAAATTCTATAGCTGCTTAAATGTACAATATCATTTTGTTATATTTTTATTTATCAGTACATCCAAACGGGGTTTTATGCTGTTGGCACCTGACAGGAACAGTAGTCTACTGATCGTAATGAAACATCAGTTACAGATGTTCGATATCTGCCTTTATTAAAGTTGATTATAGAAAACAGTTGCTCACAAATATAAATGTTGAGCCAAACATAGCAATCATTTTCACAGCCAGCCTGTGTAGTCGTGGATATTATTGCTAATGTTTAGTCTTGTAAAACTCAACTAGGCTACTAGTATTATTCAAATGATCTTTAGCCCTTAGTTCACATTGAAGATCAATAAGTTCGAGCTGTAAATAGTTAAATGTTATGTTCCGTCTTTTAGATTCCTCCATACTGTACTGTAGCAGTAGGTAAGCAACGTGAAACAGTTACTGAGAATAAGCCTACACAATGCACTCCACTAGATAATTGAGTGGTCGTTTCCCTCTCCTCTACCTAAAGCAAGTCTATGTCATTCTGACGTATCTTCCTAAACTATAAAACGTCTTTGATCTTCCTCTCCGTTTCGGCGAGCGGTAAACACCGCTCTCCCGCTCCGAAGGAGCGCGCGCGCTCGTTGAGCACTGTTTGTGCAGGCCTGTTATAAACTAATTGCGTGTTGGCGATAAAAACAAGAAAATAAATGGAAATATGGCTGCCGTCTTTAGCAATTTTTACGGTTATTATTAATGACAAAATGATTGACAATTCTTCTAAATATTAAACCTCAACCAGGTAACTTGCCCCGACTGGGATTCGAATCCGGGCCACCTGGTTTCGCGGCCAGACGCGCTGACAGGTGTGGACTCATGCTTTATATCTAATAGGCTACTTTATCATTTTAAATATTTCGGCATTTCCGACGTTTGCACTTCACGAATCGAATCGAATCAAATCTCGATATCGAGTGCACCTGACCTGTAGGCGGCGGTGCTCCAGACAGTGTTCCTCACGAAAGTCGTGATTTTGTCATCTATCAGACGAAGCCTCAAGAAGCTCTGCAGAGCTGGCGCGAAGAAGGCGGTAAAACCGGCCAGAGCTTTCTGCAGCGAGAACTGGAATACAGTTCGCAGCACTCTGCGAAATTCGGCGTTCGGATCCTTGAGAGAATTGCTGTCGATTCCGAAGGCGCAGGACGCCATCACGTCCGTCGTGAACCGCGCCATGGTGTCCTTCACCTCGGTCGGAGACCCTGAATCAAACACAAAGCATGGGCGAATTCAAATGGAGGCCAACGAACTGCTTTGCCACATGATATTGTCACTTTTTAGATTCTCAATGTAAGAAGTACAGGGACATTATTTTATTTTTACTAACATTTCTAATATTAATCTGGCTATACCTTTGGATTAACGGTTGAGAACCGGAAACACCGTTTGCTACCCCCTTCTACGACTGGAGTTCGATGATTTTTGATATAACAAACTTTCCCTTTATACATGGACATCATTTTATTTTTACTTCAATTTTTATTATACCTGAGTTTTTTAATGTACTTCACTTCCACCCCCTCTACTAATAAACTTCCAATCGTCGTCCACACAGAACTAAGGCCGCGTATGCAGTCAAAGTCGCCTTAAACAGTACTGAGTTAGTGAGTATAGCACGTTCCAGAAATATGTTCGCGTTTTCCAGTGACGAAAGAGCTTTCAATATTGAATCATTGGAGTAAAATACAAACAAATCACTTTACTAGGTACAGGAGGGAAGAAAAGTAGTTCATCCATTTACGTAAACTAGGAAATATCGCGATTTTGAGTTTGATAGTTTTCATTAGGTTTTTGTTTAATCAAAATACGGTACTTTATTAACAATAAGTGTTTTACTCACGAACTGAGCTATCCATGCGGACGTTTTCATTATGCAGTGTACATTATACTGTCTACAGCACATTAGCGTGCAATATAGAGAATGAAGCTAAATTAAAAAATAATTATAATATGGATATTTAAACACATTTTTTTTTAAATGGTGGCCGTTCATTTCGATACAGGCTTCAGTTCTTTTGTGCATATTATCGCACTATAGATTATTGTACCTAATTCCAATTAGCAGTTTCGTCCTTCGTACTAGTAACTCATGTTGGAATAATTCTGTACCTATTCTATAAAAGAGTACCTTACGTACTGTAAATACAATCTTCACTTCTGCCCGATTCGAAAAGATAAAATTACTCAGACATGCTATCTGCTGTCCGTCCAAGTGGTTTTGTCGCAAAGTCGAAGAAAGGGGAGAAATCACGTGACAGTTAATTACTTAACGAGGCCCTTTTATTTAAGTTATTTTAAACAATTGTATAATATTACGTAGACGTCCAATTCCTAACAGAAATTAATGTTTTCAGAAAAGAGCTAATACAGCCCAGCCACTAGCCTTTACAGAGGGGCGAGCAGAAGCGGGTGGGAAAACGGGGATGCGACGTAGGCAAACGGACGACAGTACCTGTGCGAAAATATGATTCAATATTGAAAGCTCTTTCGTCACTGGAAAACACTGGGTAGGCTAAGCCTCAAAAGAGCCCTAAGAGTTTCGTCACTAGAAATAAGATGTTAAAATCTGCACAGTTAAGTTACAGCCTATTATTACCACCATGTAGATGCACAATTGACTCACCATCTGCAGTAGATCTGACGAGGAAGTCAACGAGCTCCAAGCTGCAATTGTTAACGATGCAGAACATTTTCTTCATCTTCACTGATGTGAAAGAGGGTGTCAGTATGCCTCTAATGTAGCGCCACTTCTGTCCCTTAAGGCTGAATAAATTCTTTGCACCCAATGGATCCACTCTCTCGTCCATACTCAGTATTCGATCCACGAAGAACTCATTGGAATCCCTTACTAATACATCTCTCGCTAGTTTGAGATCGCGAACAAGAAGGGCAGGTTTGTCGAAAGAAAATATCCCTACATAGGGTTTATCTCTATGTGCATTGTAGATATTTTTAAGATGGTGTCCGATATCTACCTTTTGTAGCATAACATCTTTGAAGTTTCCGAGAAAAGGCAGTGGTTTTTCATATGGAAATTTATGTTTCTGCCAGAATGAGAAATTTCGTGTGAAATAAATATATAACGCTAGAAATATCGATATGAAAATTGTTGTGATGTACATAAGAGATAAGAAAAATATGTTCATTGTTGCGAAAGAGAATAAGTAAAGCTCCTTTGTGATATAAACTTAGAATTTTTGTATAGTTATAGGTACAGAAATGAAAGTAACAAAATACAAAATAGTGGAAGAAATATGAAACACGTAGAAAAAAAGAATGATATCTATATTACAAGGTAATAGCTATTCTGACATTACTATATGGCAGTGAACGCTGGCTCCCTACTTAAAGAAATGTATCCAGAATACAAAACTTAGAGATGAGATTCTCGAGGAAAATGAAGGGTTGCAAGAGAGGAGAGCTAATAAACAATGCCATAAAAAAGAATAATATGTTAATGATAAAAAAAATGAAAAATTAAATATCATATAAGCTACACGATTGGTTTACACTATAAAACTTTAGAAAAAAGGAAATAAGAACGAAAAAAATGGCGATATATACTATGTAGGCGATATAGTCATATGCCTATAATAGTAAGAAGAATGAGAAAGTAATGCACAAATGTGTCTCTATCATGTTATCTTTTAAATCACGACGAAATTGATCTGATGACACGTCAGTAGGTTACAATATGCACTTAGAAGAGTAAGCTCATCTCACAGCGCAACGAAACAAACAACAGGTAACACTATCTAAAATAAATAATATAAAACACCCGTATTGAAGACAAGTCTTTCACTCTAAGTGTCAGTCGTCTGTATGAATTGAACGTAGATACCCATTCATTTATATGGCTTCCGGAGACGTTGTTCCCACGTCGTCAGAGTTCTGCTCATTGTAATAAAACCGCTTTAATTTACACGTGTTAATAACCTCTATAAAGTAAAATACAATGACGTGTTGGCAAACACAGAAAATAACTTTCATGTCGAAAACAAACGGATTATAATAATCAACGCTTGTAAATTATATGGTTATAAAAAGTGAGTTGGAATTTTGTCAAGTTGATCAACCAAAATGTCTAGAACTGCCATAAATAAAGGAATCGATTACATTTTTTTTTAATTTAGCGATGGAAGATTGTTCACAGGATCTTCTGCTGCAGTTTAGGTCTACAGTCTTCTAATTGACTGGATTCGGAATTGATTTATAAAACACTGTTCCGCCGATTTAGTAGGATGAGAATGCCTTTGAGTCTAAAGAAAGCAGCAAACCACTGCAACGTGGTCCGTTGTTGTGACGAAAATCCAAGCCCTCGCATTCCTGTAAGGCACCATGTCACAAACACTTTCACGTCTGAGTATTTCTGACAAAATAAATAATATTCAACGCCTGGAAATCGGCGCAAATATTAAGGAGAGTTTAAGGTAATATTTATTATTTATTTACTTTCTTATTTATTTATTATTTTATCCTATAGACCAGATATGTCAATTGATGCCCACAGGAGCAAGCGCGCGCTTTAGAGCCCAGGAGAGCCTGAGCGCTTTACAGCGGAAAGGAAAGAGACAGACGAAAGAGGTGGTATATGCCGCTTGATCGAGCTATATTCAGGGATGGCCAGCACTGATTCAATAGATAAAGGGAAGAGAACTTATTAAAACTGTATCCATGTTAATTTTTAGATTTGCCTGAGAAGTATAAGTACATTATAAGAATCTAAGTTTTAATTTTAATGCTCATTTTTCACAAGTTTGATTTCTTTATTCAAAAGAAATATTTCTCAACTTTTCGTATAGAAAAGTGAAATTTTCAGGTATAGGCCTATTTATTTAGTAGCCTTACAGAATGTTTTCGTAAATCTAATATACCGTATATACGTATTACTGGAGATAGTGTATTGAAAATTTTGAAAATATTCGCATGGAAATTGTTTGTAAGGAAATTAATTAACAAAGCAACTACTGTTACATCATAAGCAAAAGATACGTGCCCATGTGTTGTAAAAATGTCAGCTCTATAGCTTCAGCACATTTCGAGAAAATAATTTAACATTCTGATGATAGGAAGTTGCTCACAAATATCACCTTAAAAGCATAATGCGATAAGAGTTTTGTTATGTAATATTAGTTACATTTAAAACAGATACAGTACCTAGGTAACTTTGCTTTGTACTGTAATATTGTTTTGATTAGTTTATTGATTACTTTTGTAAGGCTAAAGATACCATCAATATAAATTCCAACTTATCATGTCATACTCAATCTCTTTCTTTGGAATATCACTTTCTTTATGAATGATGTGTTTCATCCACTTAATACAGTACAATATTATACTACTATGGAATTTAAGTGAATATTCCTTCTTAACTTTCTATTATGTTATTAAGATTAAAAACACAATATTAAGAAATCAGTGTTGGTACTTTTGTTTTAGAGACAATATAGATAATATTAAACAGAAGGGATTCATGTAAAAATAACGACATAAAATTTCACGTTCCGTTTGAAGTTTGTGCACCACTGTTTCCTTAATCCAACAGGTTGCTTATTCATATACACAACCCTTCCTCTTTCCATACTTAGCGCTTGCTGCCAGCGCACGACATCAAGGTCAGAAAAATGCGCTTGCTTTAACATCACTGCTATAGACTGATATATTCTAGGAAATAAAATTAATCTGTATTAACGTTGTATCAGGTTTACTTTTTATAACGAATTAACAACTCTTAAATACCCATTCCAATATAGTCAACTTTTTACTGTCCTTAATATTCTCTGACTTTTAAGCTATACCTAAACATGATGCTTGCCGATTACAGGGGACTTGCTCTGCGTGTTATATCTAAGTAGGTAAACGTTGGCTTTTTCCTATATCGACGGAGCAGTGTACTGAAAACTGACTGTTATTCGACCAAGCTTCCAACCGTGCCGGCAAAATACTGAACTAAATTTCTTACGTCATTCTTGACAGTTACAGAGGACATGTAACATTAGACCTGCTAATCTACAAGAAATGGGAATTTGGTAGGGAATATCCTTTTTAATAAAAATAATGGGAATGGGGCGGAAATATAACATTAAAAATGAAAATATCCGGTAGATTAGATGCGGTCGAAAGGAAGTCGTGGACTAATATTGCGATTGGATCACGCAATGAAGAAAAGTTTGCAAGTCTGTAACATAACCACAAACTAATCTTAACAAACCGATAGCAGCGACCTGCTTGCCGACACGCCTCGAGTCTTTCCTTAATATTCTTTGTAATTTCAGCCAGTTGAAAGCAAGTATCTAAAAACGGATTCAGTATCCTTCTGTTATTGTCATAACAGTTTTGAGATTATTCAGGAAAATTATAAAAATATCCGTTCTTTAAAATTGTGCAAACTTAATTGCATGTCTCCCAGAGGCAAATAGTATACAGGGCTTATCAAAATTCCGGTAACACTTTCAATATTTTATTACACAAAAACTACAAATGACAGCACTTTCAAACACACGTCAGTTTAAAGTCAAACTGTACGGACCTTTCTTCTTCATTGAGGCTACTGTAACTGGACATTCATATCTGGACATGTTGGAGCAATGGTTGGTGCCTCAACTTAGACAAGATCTCGATGACGATTTCATCTTTCAGCAAGATGGGGCTCCGCCACATTTCCACAATGCAGTTCGTGCTTACCTGATGTCTGATCGTTGGAGAGGACGTGCTGGAGTAAGGGACAGATGTTTCATGACATGGCCACCAAGGTCACCCGATATGACTGCATGTGACTTTCTTCTATGGGGGTAGCTAAAGGACCGTGTGTTTGTACCGCCTTTGCCACGTGATTTAGAGGAACTAAAAACCAGAATTCGAGAAGCTGCCGCCACGGTCACAGAGGATATGTTGAAAAGGGTATGGGAAGAGTTTGATTATCGTTTGGACATCTGCCGAGTCACTCGTGGTTCACACATTTAATCTCCGTAAGGTGTAAACAGAACTTTGAGAGTTTGACTTTAAACTGACGTGTGTTTGAAAGTGCTATCATTTGTAGTTTTTGTGTAATAAAATATTGGAAGTGTTACCGGACTTTTGATATGCCCTGTATGTCATAGCGTACGGTACGTAGTTAAAGTATCCAAGAGTTCTTTAATACACTGGAATTAATTAAATTTCTTTTTGTCATCTGTTGTCGACCCGAAATTAAGTTTCTTTATAAACCCGTCGATTTTATTTGACCTCTGCCTATTATGTTAATATTTTGGCCTTGCAAACTATTAATCAAAGCGTTTAAGTTCGAAAAATATATCAGCAAGGATGGCCGACCAGTTTAAGAAACAAAAGACAATTGGAAAGAAGATTTAAATATTCCAGTTTCTCGTTTTGCAGGTACCGGTACATTAGAAGTCTGACGGTATCAAATGGTTTTGAGTAAAATTAGCATTCTTTCCGATTTTAGAGGGATTTGTATTTTTTATTGAAGTTAAGGGGAAAGAGCTACAGGAAACCTCATTTCTTATATTATTTTAAGTGGACCTCTATTTCACTAACATAGGTAGTTTCATATCAATGTATGAAGCCTTTGAAATATAACATTTTCAATTTCGCCCTTTATGTTATAGTGACAAGACATAAAAAATTGCAAAAAATGCTGTATTACAAAAAGTTATATACCGGTATCTGCTCTCAAGAGTAGTACAAAATCACAAATTCTGTCTTCAAGGAAAGCTAAAAGACTGCTAATCAATGTTTTTAATGATTTTTTAGAAATTTTAATTTTTATATTTATTTTTATTCTCCATTTTTATGAGCAGAAGGAAAATTTGCACGTCTATTTTTATCCATTTTGAATCTTGGGTACACTATAAGTAATTGATTAACTAGCGGACTTACTCGTGTGAATTATGTTTGTGCGGCTTACAGCTGTTTCGGTGCCAGGCTCTGAGGATGGTGTGATGAAGCACCGAAACAGCTGTAAGCCGCACAAACATAATTCACACGAGTAAGTCCGCTAGTTAATCAATTACTTACGTCTATTTCTAATTTATTCTTTAATTTGCAACTTGACAATTTCCTCTTACAGAATTATTCACAAGCCCTGAAAATTTTATTCATTTATCTCTATTATTATCTGAGATATTACATATTAAATGTTGAAAAATGTAAAATAAACAAATTCCGGATATTCAACGGATAAGTATGTGTATGTATTTATTCACACTGCAAATGGGTATATACCCGGTGGCAGTGGTAACTAATTACACTCAATAATGACAATTAATAATAAATATAACCAATAAAAATACAATTAATAATAAATTAATAATAATACTAATAATTAATAATAATAATAATAATAATAATAATAATAATAATAATAATAATAATAATAATTGGAATTGAGCGGGTTACATCAGCTGCTTGTCTATGCGGATGACGTGAATATGTTAGGAGAAAATCCACAAACGATTAGGGAAAACACGGGAATTTTACTGGAAGCAAGTAAAGAGATAGGTTTGGAAGTAAATCCCGAAAAGACTATGTATATGATTATGTCTCGTGACCAGAATATTGTAAGAAATGGAAATATAAAAATTGGAAATTTATCTTTTGAAGAGGTGGAGAAGTTCAAATATCTGGAAGCAACAGTAACAAATATAAATGATACTCGGGAGGAAATTAAACACAGAATAAATATGGGAAATGCCTGTTATTATTCGGTTGAGAAACTTTTATCATCCAGTCTGCTGTCGAAAAATCTGAAAGTTAGAATTTATAAAACAGTTATATTACCGATTGTTCTGTATGGTTGTGAAAGTTGGACTCTCACTTAGAGAGAGGAACAGAGACTACGGGTGTTTGAGAATAAGATTCTTAAGAAAATATTTGGGGCTAAGAGGGATGAAGTTACAGGAGAATGGAGAAAGTTACACAACACAGAACTGCACGCATTGTATTCTTCACCAGACATAATTAGGAACATTAAATCCAGACGTTTGAGATGGACAGGGCATGTAGCACGTATGGGCGAATCCAGAAATGCATTTAGAGTGTTAGTTGGGAGGCTGGAGGGAAAAAGACCTTTAGGGAGGCCGAGACGTAGATGGGAAGATAATATTAAAATGGATTTGAGGGCGGTGGGATATGATGATAGAGAATGGATTAATCTTGCTCAGGATAGGGACCAATGGCGGGCTTATGTGAGGGCGGCAATGAACCTCCGGGTTCCTTAAAAGCCAGTAAGTAAGTAATAATAATAATAATAATAATAATATGCGCACATACATTTAAAAATGGTGTAAAAGCAATTATTATCTTCCTAACAACCTTGCAATTTCGCTCAAATGATGTCAGTGCTATGAAGTATTTTTTGGCTAAAAATAAAACTATAATAATTTTAACACATATTTGGTAATTTCTATAGGTCCTTCCCCTTAGGTACCCATACGGTAATGAGGGTCGCAAACAAAATTCTCGCTCAAAAGTGGGTCGTGCCTTCATAAAGTTTGGGAACCACTGAATTAGAAGATCCGTCTGTTTAGCAAATCACTTTTCAACATTTTCTTCGACTACCGTTTATTTCATACCTCTGCCAGCAAATAGGCCTGGGTTTTGCACTGGTTTCATACTGTGAAATCGGGAATGAGTGATGTTTATTGCTGAATTACACATCAAATTATTATGTTTATTTTGATATTCACGTTTCAGTCTATGCACGTTGCATCATCGCAAGCAAATTGCATAATCTGCAGAAAATTCCTGGAAAGAAGCGCTTTATCTGTAATGCAAGACTCTCAGTGATTTAATTGTATGCAATAAAACAGCTAATGCGCTTGTTTACGCTGAGATTGTGTTTACCAGGTGACGAAACGTACGGTAACTATTTGATGTGAGCTACGTGTGTTCATTCATTTACTTACAATGGAATTTCAATTACATATTTTAATTTCACATTATAAGAAGTAAACATTTCGAGATTTTCACGGAAATACATGTGTTCTGGATTCGCCCGAGCGCAGTTGTCGGTAGGTAGGTAAACACGCGGTAGACGGTAGCCTGAACTACGCCAGTTAATATCCTAAATATTTTGAATGATAACCTGTACTATAAGATTGTTTCGATGGTGTTCGGGCAAAGTGGGTTAAGTCATTTTTTGTGCAAATATAGTTTTGTTCCTCAGGTGAACACACAAGTTAAATTCTAAAACGAGAGTGTGCACGAAAAAATAATAATAATAGTACCAAATATGGTTTTGTTCTCCAGTTTAATACGCAAGTTAAATTCTACAAGCGGGTGTGCAAAAGAAAAATAAATAATAGTAGCATTTGATGTGTTTTATTTGTGTAGAAAATTATTTACAGTAAGGATACAAAGTTTAATTTTCATTTATCTCAAAACTAATTTTTATGGCTTATCTCCCTTTAACTCAAACACCATCGGTTTATTGTTATATTTTATCGTGTAGTGTTGTGGGGAATTTATGATTGGAATACCAAGTGGACATAAAAATGTTAATTAAAGGAAAACCCACTTCTGAATTAATACACTTGATTAAGAATAGGAAAGGTCACTGACAATAATAAAAGTATCAATCTCGCTGGGTTTTACGGACTCGTAGAAGACCTTGAATTTTAAGTGAGCACGTTGTTAGCAGACATTACTGCAAGTCTCACAGTCTGTTTTCCTGGGGGGGGGGGGACGTTTGATCGTCTACATTGTAATGAGAATGTTGAGATTCTAAGATTAGCTTGATATAAAAAGATAAAGTGGCGTACAAAGTTCAGGTATTATATAAATTTTCTGGGTCTTAACACTTTTTAAGAGATCGAATAAAAATTGAGAAAAAGTTGTGTTGAAAAGGCTTCACAATTGCAACAGTTTCGGAAAAGGAGCTATTACAAGTTTTGGTGCGGGAAAATTCCTACCGCCACCCGGTATCTTCTAGTCCTTAACCAGTTCCTTTCAATTCAGTATCTGAGCACCTTGTATATACAAATACAGTGCGATCAGTTTTGCTTTCTGCTGAAGTGTTTTGTCTATGGGCACAAACACAAAAATAAGTAATGAAGGGCCGTATTCATAGACATTCTTAGCGCGGGCTTCCGGTGGATGATCAGCGAACTAACGTTTTTCGTATTCATAAACCACTATTCGCGGTATGATATGATATGAATCCTGTACAAGTAATCAGTCGATAGTCGGGGCTAGTTTAGCACGCTCGTAGCGCAGACTAGCGAAATGTCTATGAATAGCACCCGTAATGATTTAGAATCAATATTCAGAATTTTATGTTGAGGAAAATTACGGAATTAAAAAAATATCAAGCAATGAAAAAACTGCTTATACAGGGTGGAAGTGAAATAACCCTACAGATTTTCAGAGCAAATAGCTTATGTTGTATGTAACAAAAAAGTGTAATATCATATTTGTGGAAAATCCATAGTTTTGTCAGAAAAAATGTCCCCCCCCCCTCAAATGTTTAACACCCTCTTATTCAGTAACTATTGCGAGTAGGATCGTGATTTTTGTCCATATCGATAGATATCTCATGTATTATTAGGACTAATATTTTTGATACGTACCTCATGTACGTATGCTACTACATTTCGTATTCTGAGAAACTGATAGTAAAATGACAAAAATATTTTTCTTCGGGGTATGAGCGATAAATATGAGAACTTCCATCACAATCTCGAAAACTATTTCTCAGCTTAATACAATTTCATTTACAATTTGTGACATGAAGAGGAAATAATCGATTGCAGAAAAGGCACTTAACTCAACGAATTTCAACTGAAAGATGTAACAACTACTTCTACAATTCGACCTCATCAAGCACAACTTGAGATATTGATGAGGACAACGTAGTTAACATGTGGGAAAACCCATAAATTATATAACAGCTTTGATTGTTAAGTCGAATGTAACGTCAGCTGGGAAGACCAGTATAAATGTTTCATAACTACTTTGTGTTTCTATGTCAACTCTGATATTCATTAATATAAACAATGCAGTGTTAATGACACTTTTTTTTCATTACAGTTATACAGGAATTTACTGCAGACAAATCGTGTGAAAATTTCAGTGAAAAGTAGAGTACATAAACTATTATTACTGTAAATAAGTTTTTCCATTTTTTCAAATAATAATAATAATAATAATAATAATAATAATAATAATAATAATAATAATAATAATAATAATAATAATAATCTATACTAATAATAAATCTGTAGCCGAAATTTTTCTGGTAATTTTCGATTTTCCAAAAATAATTGGTGTTAACATGTATAATTAACCATCCTGAAACCGAAAATCGCTTTTTTGAAAATTTTGTTTGTATGTATGTCTGTCTGGATATTTGTTACCTTTTCACGCGATAATGCCTGAACCGATTTATATGAAAATTGGAATATAAATTAAGTTCGTTGTAACTTAGATTTTAGGCTATATGGCATTCAAAATACTTTATTTAAAAGGGTGATTATAAGGGGGCCTGAATTAAATAAATCGAAATATCTCGCTTATTATTTATTTTCATGCACAATATTACATAACAAAAGTTTCTTTAAAAATAATTTCCGATAAGTTTTATCCTATACAAAATTTTGATAGGACTGATATTTAATGAGATAAATGAGTTTTAAAATTACAATAACAATGCCATCTAAGGCGCTCTACTGAAACAAAAACAAATGATTTCGTCTATAAGGGGCCTTGGACAACAACAATCGAAAGCTATTAAACATAGCCTAAGAGAATGTTTCTGTGTTTGTATGAAGTAATATCGGAAGCTAATAATTGTTTAATTATTATTTTACCATTGGAAAGTGTAGTTTCTCTAGATGGACATAATTCTACAATGTTATTACAGTAACTTCTGAAACATATAGTAAGTAATATAAAGTATACACATTAAAACTAAATGACATGTCAATCTTCATTAAACTATGGTTGCATGTAATAACAATTATTTGTAATGATAGAAATTAATTTTAATTGTATTTGACCTTCAGCAATGTTCCGTATGTTGTGAGATGTGCGCAGACGCGAAAGTATTGATTTTTTCCGAGGAACAGATATCCACATTGACCTTGCTAGGCCATAAGAACCTACAGAGATAACATTGAAATTAAATTAAGAAACATGTTAAAGGAATTGTCATTGCACCAAATGATTGCTCTCTGGACCAAAATGACCGCATTTTAATTATTTAAATACAATTTAAATTAAGTAACATATTAAACGATTTATCCTTCTATCAAACACGAATGTGCCCTGGATCAAACGTCCTATTTTAATAATGTAATTACTTTATATTTATTTTAACAGGTGCAGCGGAGCGCACGGGTATGGCTAGTAATAATAATAATATCATCGACATCATCATAATTTCTTAAAAAATGTGAGGCATTATCACAAAACAATAGACATTACCTTAGTACATTACATTCGATCTGCTTTATTTCTTATGTAGATTCTTACACTGTTTGCTTCATACCATTTTGTGTTAGATAAATACCCTTGTATTGTTAAAGGTTGTTTTAAATAAATACCCGCCACCGGCGTGGTTCAGTTGGTTAAGGTGCTTGCCTGCCAGTCTGAAGTTCTGCTCAGGCACAGGTTCGATATCCGCTTGGGCTGTTTACCTGGTTGGGGTTTTTCCGAGGTTTTCCCCAACAGTAAGGTGAATGACAGGTAATCTATGGCGAATACTCGGCCTCATCTCGCTATCACCAATCTCATCGACGCTACATAACCTCGTAGTTGATATAGCATCGTTAAATAACCAACTAAAAAAATACCAGTATACAGCAGTAATAAAATGATATATTGGCATTATAAAATATTTAAGGTAATACAAAAGGCCAACGTAATATATGAATGAATTGATTGATAACTTACCTTTTACTCTTCAATGTTGACAATTTTCCTTTGATGGTTGTTAAAAGGATGTTTTAGGATGGGATATTCGTGGGAAACAGGAAAGTGGTCAAATCAGGAGTATTGGATTATATATCAGAAAACTCTTCCAATCTTGCATTAAATTTGTCTTCTGAGTAGAGAATTCACAACATATACCTATACAAATTAACCCTTAAAATGAAACATCGATTAGTAGTACATAATTAGAAACATCCGATCTGAGACTTGATATGATTTAATCGCTGTTCTCATGGTTTTATTTCACTAGTTTTGTTATATTTGATACTATATGTAATTTATTAACATACAAAAATTATATACTATATTGAAAGAAATAAAATATTTACCGACATAAAAATTACAAACTTCAGACTAAAGCAATACTCAAAAAGAGAAAAATAAATATAAGTTAATAGGCAGTAGAAGCAAACAAACATTGACAAGTGAAACTATACAACATTGCGGTATGCCCAAAAAATATTTACACATGTCTCAAGCTAGTTTCATTTTCATTTTGTAAAGGTGGTGTAGACTGATAAGCAATTAAATAAAGTGAATATAGGTTAAATGGGTCCGTCTTCTTGCTTATCAAGTAATGTGTAGTCTTAATTATTATTAAATGTGACATAGTTAATAATTAAGACTACACATTACTTGATAAGCAAGAAGACGGACCCATTTAACCTATATTCACTTTAGTTTCATTATACTTATATGCTGCATATCGTAACTGATTAACAAGGTGATCCACTTTCTTGCTTGTTACTGGACATGTGACGCACAATTTTCTTCTACATTCTAAGCAGATAAGGTTGTTATGCTTTATTCATTTGTAAGATGTTTTCTTCTCCTTGAAGGATGGACACTTCGAATAATGTCCTTCTCTTCGCTGGAGAAGGCTTATGTGACTGCCAAATGGAATCCCATTTATCTTTCTTCCCGATGAAAGACTGGGGAATTTCATTTTCATCATCATGTGAATTATCATTGATCGGAATCTCATGTACATTTTATAGAAGGTTTTCAGGGTTTTCATCATCAATAATGTCACTTTCTGTATCACTTCCGTCTATTCTTTCTCCTTTTTCTTCCACACCCTCATACATTACAAAGTCAGGATCGGCATCTGAGTCATCAAATTCCTCTTCACACGTCTTCACTCATGTCCCACCGATGTGCAAATTTCTTTTCAAAGTTCTCGTCATTGAAGTAAAATCTCTCTTTCTTCGAAGCTGTTGATGATTTACCAATACTTGATGTTGCCATAGTCCCGAAAAAATTCCCTACAATTGATACATTATACTACTGAAATAAAAAGAATTCAGAAAACCATTAAGCATAAACAACGCGAAACATCTGGTCTTACATACCTAATAGATTTAGTGTGTAATAAGAAACATCTGGATAGAGTTCCCAGCAAAATTTCACAAAACGATTCGGAACTTCCAATAATCGCTCAGTAACTATAGTCCCATCGCTCTAATTTCCGGCAGCCAATCGCGTTGTAGGTAGGCTACATTTAAACGTGTGCATCTTGTGATTCGCTGAGGAAGACGTTATTCATTTCTTAAGGCTCGATAAATACTTAATATAATCGCCCGCCATTTTGGCTCTTCCATTAGCGTTCGCAGAAAGCACACGAAGACGTTATTTGCCACTCAATTATTTGCTGAATTACAGTGCGTTTGATTTATTATCGTAGGAGTTATGACATGATAATGTTTAATGGTGTGGCAAATAGATCCCTCGTCTGGTAGCTCGGGAACGAAAGAACAAAAATGGCGGACGATACTACTTACCTAGACTTTATAGAGCCTTCACTTCCTAAGACGTAAGCAAAGAGGAGGAGTCACGCCGGGAATAACAGCATCGCGACTATAATTAATAACTTCTGTGCATTGTAGACAAATGTCTGAAATGAAGGTACTATGGAGGAGAGGAGAGAAGCGCAGCTCCAACAGTGTTGCCACAATATACTATTCTTTAACACTTAAAGTCTTACAGGCTGGTGTTTCGGTTCCAGGGTTAAAGAAATTACATTAATGAAATCAACTGATTGCTACCTTTATTAACATAGTAAGGTAACAAATAATTGAGTACCGGTACGATTTATTTTAGTTTCTGTAGAATATCATAAATGTAGAAACAGTCAATGTTTTGGAACTATGTACCGGTATCAGCTTCATCGTCAGGAAATGCAAGAGAAAGAGAACTTATATGCTTTTCACAGTGTCATATTATGTAAAAACAAGGGGCGTTTCGAAGCTGTGTATTGAATCTATCACTACTAGGGAAGCAAGGAAAGAGAAATATATCCAGTTCTGAAGAACATCCAACAGATGAGTTGCTGGTTCCCCTTTCCTTTATTACGGAGATGGTACCGGTACAGGTACACATTTCCAAAACTTTAGATGTTTTTACATCTATGACAAGATGTAAAAACTTAAAAATTTCGAAAAATAAATTCTTAAACTATTTTCAACAGAATTAACTAAATTCGTATAGGCCTATATGATTTTAATTTCTTTGACGTTCCGGAAATATTTATTCACTGTAATGCTGTTAAAGACCTGAAAAGTTGAACAATCTGTTACTGATAAACTTCTAGATCTCATGTAACTTTTATTCTTAAGGATGAAACTACATCAAAGCCTTCCACAAGGCACTTTCACAGCAATAAGTTGTATACCAGTTAAATATAATTTAATTTTGCAATGAAATGCTTTGCACCAGTATTTATTATGTACATTAGATAGTCGGCCTGGGTGACACAGTCGGTAGAGTGTTAAGCTTCTGTGCTCGAGGTTGCGGTTTGATCCCGGCCCAGGTCGAGGGCATTTAAATGTGCTTAAGTGCGACAGGCTCATGTCAGTAGATTTACTTGCATGTGAAAGAACTCCGGCGGGACAACATTTCAGCACATTGGCGACGCTGATATAACCTCGACAGTTGCGAGCGTCGTTAAATAAAACATAATAAAAATTTTTTTTAAAGTAGATGCTCAGAATGATTACGGTACCAGTTATCTGTGCACACACCTAGAATCTTCAGAATATGTTCCTCGTAACTCGGTGGAGTCCTTCACGTAACATGTTAAGAATTACATCTCTGAAATTACATTTGACTTCTTGTGCCTGCTGCAATAACAATACTTCTCTGATGAGAGATTCTTTTCTATAAATTTGAATTTGTGGAAAAAAGAGGTAGGACGATTGGTCATTTTGAACAAGTTCTGTCCACCTGAGTGCTTCCCTCCCAAAATTAAAAATGCTGGTGACTCCACTGATCACGACTGATAAGAGTGAAATGCAGGTGGACGAAGATGTCCTGCATTGGAACACATCATCTCAAGAGTAAAGTTCCATGATGTTTGTAAAAAAATCTTTCCTGTAGTTTCGAAACATTGGATATCAGTTGTAAAAAAAACCAAACATAATATATAAAAAAAATTACTCTCAAAGCCTTGTACTCGTCTATTCATTTCCGTTAATTTCTATTGTTTCTGATATTTTACATAATAAATAACCAATGATTTTATGTAACATGACTTCATAAGGTGAGAAAAGAGGAAAAAAATGATGAGATGGGTTATCTGCTATTGACCTGGAATAGTTTCCAGTGTGGAGAAACATTTGGACTTCATTTCGGCATGTACAATTGTAGCTGAGAAGGATTCCATGAGGTGTCAAATGATTTTATACGTCAATTCTCAATGTGATGAAGTTGGTAGTATGTGAACAGAATATTCTTGTGGAGATCGGCAACTCAAAAAAAACTATGTACACCAAGCAGAATTAATAATACCGTAAAACTGTTCGATTTTTCTTCGTGTAAATCTGAACCTCATGATGAAGAAATTAGTTACAGATAGCTCCGCCTTCCCAATGTCTTTGTTTACATGTGCACCTGCTATCTATTGTTTTTTTCTTCATTGTTCTACATCGTATAAACTTTTAACACTTATATAATCACTGATTAACTTTGTAACTTTTTTACTGTGTTAGTATGAGGAATTTTACTTAGCTGACTAGTTTCGAAGTGGTATTCTTCATTGTCTGAAACCTAGTGAAGATCCAGCGCTATTTTTTGGTTTCCTGTTGTGGTAGAGTGTGTCGAAAAGTGTGTGTGTTTTGAAATTGAGTTGAGTGTTCAGGATGTGTTGGGGGAGTGTTTTTGTATGTTTGTAACAACAGGACAATATGACATTTACAAATATACAAAAATACATCCCCAGTACATCCTGAACACTCAACTTAATTTCAAAACACACTCGACACAATCATGAACACACCCCATCACAACAGGAAACCAAAGATAACGCGGGATCTTCACTATACTTGTTTTTTTGAAAGATGGGACATGACAGGAGTGTTGCAATCGGAAAAACAACTGAATGTCACATAGCGTGGTAGGCCTGTTGCTTTGGTAACAATGGTTGAGTTGCCAAACTTACCATTCTCACGTGGCGAGTGCTTAATAGCTTGCTCTCTTGGCGACATTTATTGTGCACACAATGTTAGCATTGGTATGTTTCGTCTTTGATTCTCTGTCGATTTTTGTATTGTTTTCTTACCTTCGCGTCAATTGTCAATAAATGTTTTAACGTCAGCCATCTTAACGTCAATTGCTAGCTTCCATCAGCTGGCAGCATGGTAGTCCATACTGGCAACATACAACTGTAGTTTTCAGAACTGTATACAGCAAACATTAAACACAAAGGTCTGTATTCCGGCTGAAAACATTCGAACATCGCACAACAAAGAATAAACATAAAGACTTCCTGGCTGTACTATATTCTCTACCCATTGTCAGGAGAAGTTTAAAAATTAAATGTATTCAAACCATTTTAACACTGCATACCGTACATAGCAAATGATAACTGAAATTGAGTCATAAAAAGAGGAAAACATTCCTAAATGTGATTGAAGAAAAAGCAAAAAATTGTCTTTTGTTGAAAATTCTATTTTCAAGGAACATTCTTGGAATAACTACATTTTTTTTTTTTCAAATTTCTGGTTCTAATCAACAAAGAGGAACTGCATATTACTACAATTAAAAAATTTGAAATCAAGGAAATGACCCTGGCCAATCTACGTTAGGTTACCTCTACTTGTAAGGCCATCAGCTATTGCAAAATATTTTCAACATTCAAAATGCTGAGGAAGGATGGAGAAAAAAAAGAAAGGTTCGGGGTTCGGTAGATCACAAGCTAGAACATACAGCACAGTGGGATCTCTATACACAACTGTGACCTTAGAGCCCATATTACAAATCGTTATATGCAACCAACAACACTCCAAGATTTTGTAAGGGGCGTCCAATTAGACATTCAGTAACATGCAAGTCACAGAGGCCCTAGTACAAAGCCACATACATAGATATGGATCAATGTTCAGAAAAGTAATTTTTCCTACATGTAATATGAACTCAAAGGTGAGACAAATTTTGCATTTTACTTTCTCATATATAATTACATAAAAATGATGTTCGGTGCACTGTTAGTCGAACAGCTTCAGTGTAATATTTTTATGTTTGAGGTCTGACTTCAAATTCCGGTAAATTTGTGGTGTGTAAAGGGAATGTTGGGGCAGGTTATTCTTAGAGTAATCCTTGTTTTTCCTGCCATAATTCTAACAATTCTCAATAATTCATTGCCATCCGAAATACAGTGGAAACCAAAGGGAATAACATACCACAACAACATTTCTCCTCTCAACTTGTACAAACAATTACATCCTTAGGAAAAATTGGTTATATAGAGTGTTAAAAAAAAGTATCCAATATTTTAGGAGGTGATAGTATGCATCAAAACAAGAAAAAAATGTCTAATAAACATGGGTCCTACAACACATACTTTCTGAGATCTGAACACTTGTTCATAGGAGGTGCTCAATGTGACGTCCATTCATGGCAATGCATTCCTCTGCCCTTCGGCGTAAGGAATCACGCACTATTTGAAATTGATCTGGTTGTTCTTGATAACCAAAAGTCTAGGGGATTTAGATTTGAGGAACGAGCAGGCCAAGATGTGGGGCCTCCCCAACCAATCCAGCGTCCTGAAATGTCAGAGTCAGGTGTTCACACACATTGCAGAGAAAATGTGCTGGTGTGCCATCATGCATGAACCACATCTGTAGTCTTTGCTGACATGGGACATGCTACAGCAAGGTAGGCAATACGTTAATAAGAAAGTCCTGATAACGATCCCCAGTTAATCTCTGTGGTATGGCCATTAATCTATCGCCAAGAACGACTGCTCATACGTTGATTGAGAATCGGTGCTGATGCTTTGTTTCTTCAAGTGCATGGGAATTTTCATCAGCTTACACATGCTGATTACGAAAATTCACAACACCATCTCAGCTGAACCCTGCTCATATCCGCAACCAAACTTTTCTTTTCAGTATTCCTTGCGATGTATCAGTATTCCATGCCAGGGGTGTCAACTACGGTATGATTATCTGGTAGCCTGCTGTATTGTAGTACAGAAAAATGCATTGCCATAAATGGACGTCACATTGAGCACCTTCTATGAACAAGTGTTCAGATCTCAGAAGGTATGTGTTGTAGGACCCATGTTCATTAGACTTTTTTTCTTGTTTTGATGCATACTATCTCCTCCTAAAATATTGGATACTTTTTTTTAACACCCTGTATAATTACAGGATGATAATTACATCAGTTGAACTTAATCATCGATCCTGAATGTAGTGTTGTATGAACAAGACGGACCTACTTTCCAGTCAAAATATAAACGGAAACAACAACTGGACACCAATGCATCACCACTTTACCAATTCGTCATTATTGCAGGACTCTAGATGCATGTAGTTCATCTCTACAATGAAAATCGTGAGGTTGACTATGCAGAATGAAGTGTAAGTAATGTCATTAATTTCAGGGGGTTATTCTTTGAGATATTTCAAACAAAAAAGTTTAATACAATTTTGCTCGTGTTTGCTTCCTTTTCGAGATAAAAATTGTTTTATAAGAAACATTTCATAGCGTGTTTTGGGAAAGCCATTGACTTAATTCCCAATATGCTCAGTCCATTTAGGAGAGCAATGGTATTACGATAATAAATGATTGAAAGAATTTTAGTTTTGTCCTTTAAATGTGGAGAAATTTGATCCGAAAAATGTAACATTTTAAAATTTCTTTGCAGAACGAAAAGTTATATATGTTTTCATAAAATTTCTGCACATTTAAAGGACAAAACTGAAGTTACTTCAAACATTTATTATCATAATACACTGCTCTCTTAAATTGACCGAGCATGTTTGGAATTAAATCAATGACTTTCCCAAAACACGCTATGAAATGTTTCATATATAACAATTTTTATCTCCAAAAGGAAGCAAAAACAAGCAAAGTTGCACTAAATTTTCTTGTTTGAAATATCTCATAGAATAACCCCCCTGAAATTAATGACATTACTGACGTTTCACTTTATATAATGTAATTGCAGTCATGTAGGCCTATTAAAATGGATGGATGAATCACTTAAATAACGAAGCGAAGCTAATATAGTACTGGTATTGGTTCTCGTAATATGTGCTATGCATCCTGGACCACTACAGTGAATTCGGACAAATTCCATATGATCAGATCCTAACAAAGGGAACGAGACCTGGAGATATTTTCTTAATTTCGTGACTACAGAAGTAGGAACTATACTGGTTGGATGGTTGCCAGTGCCTCCAGATATGGTGAACTGTATCCTTTCTTTTTTTTTTTGTTATTAACAAAAATTTAAAATAGTAATTTATGCACGAGGTAAAAAATAAGTGAACTGTAAAGGGTCTATGATGCTAAATTTAACGCGAAGTTTTACCTTTTATGTAATAAATACGAAAATGAGAGCATTCTGTAATAGATTTCTGTACAAATTAGCATTACATATAGAGTATTTCTGTGCAGACTGGTCCCACTCCACCCTCTACCACAAATATGCTCAAAACGATAAGCCAGGGAGATTCAAAGAAATGCATCCTGCAACACACAGGTACCTTGCGTGTAGTGTGGGAGGCGAATTCAAGGAAGAACTGCAGCAGCTGTGGATTATAATGTTTTGCTGATGAAAGTTTATGTATCTAGTTACTAAGATGGCCATAAATAGAACAAAGTTCATTCAGTGCATTAGTGTTAAGATATATTAAAACAAAGCTAATGCTTGTTCGAAAATAAAACATATTTAGTGTCGTGAGGTTACACACCTTTATGAAATCAATAACCATATGGCATAGATACTTTTAAAGTACTATTTACAAAAATAAAAACCATTCATTTGTACATTCAAACATTTTAAATACCTGCATGCAAATAATTTAGCCCAACATTATTCTTCACATAATTAATAATTATAGCCATGTGGTAATTAGCCTAACATAAAATAGTTCCTGAAAGTGAAAATGTTTAACGGCCCAAAGTGTCATTTTCATTTTCAGTTTTTTTTTTTTTTTTCTTTTTACTGCCATTTTGTTTCTTTTTCATTGTCATGGCGAAATGAGTCCGAGGTCCAATGCCGAATGTTACCCAGCAATTTTGCTTCAAGTGGTTGAGAAAAAACTTAGGAAAAAAAACCCCAACCAGAATATGAATCCGGGCCTGACAAAGGAAGATTTTTATCTTATTGTTAGCCTTTGAAAATCTATTCATCTTGATCATTTGACTAATGATAACGACTTTCATTATAATTTTAAGGTAATTACAATCTCAAAGAGAATTAACTATAAAAGTGATTGTCTTTAAACATTATTTGTACTTCAGAAAATTCAAAGTACAGCCATGAGGTAAGCATTTACAACAATTCTCGTTTGCCGCATAGGGTTACCAGACATAAAGTCCAGGATTATAATGTCCATACGTCAAAATGTCCACGTTGAAAATGTCCATGCTAAATCGTCCAGAGTCAAAATGTCCATAGTTCTATAATGTCCACTTCACTCTGATGTCCAGAGTCATAATGTCCATAGCTCTATAATGTACATTATATCCATTGTTCATGGTAGTTATAGTAACCTATGTACAAATTTTCAAATGCAGAACTAATCAGAACTGAATTTTTTAAAGATGGAACGAAATCCTCAGTCAGTGCCATCACAGAAGGGTAAGCCACTTCTTTCTTTTCGTAGATACCTGTACCAACATCATGACATTAATACAGATAGGACAAAAATATATTGGCGATACAGGAACATGAACCTCCCAAGCCTGAAAGGCATGCAGCCCACAAACAATGCGGTAGACGACTGGCACAATCTTCTTCAATGCGTGATGGCTGTACATCATCCATCCATTTGACGATTTATACAGTGCTTAAAGCGCGAAGAAAATGGAATTTGGACACAAATATTACAAGTAAGAGGGGAGCATACACAAATTAAAGAGCCGGTGAGTGAAACGTATTTGACGAATCAAAGACGTTTTCCAGATTGTGAGAAACTACAACAGGTAAAAGAAAATGGAGAAATTCTCATATACCTTTAAAGTATTGGTTACCATCTTAAGAGTGGGGCACCGGTTCCTGATGATTAATAACTTATTTGTAAGAGCTATGGAATAAAATTTATTGTGTTCTATTCAAGCAGAATTTTCCTGTGAACTTGGACATTATGGACATTTTGAACTTACGGATGTTTTATCATATGGGCTTTCTGTCATATGGACATTTAGTACATGGACATTTTCGCTGTATGGACATTTTGATCTTATGGACGTTTTATTATATGGACGTTCTGTAGTATGGACTATATACGTCCATGTTATGAACGTCATATTAAAAATTTACAGTAGATAGTTCCTGAAATAAATCTAAGATATAAAATAATTCAATTTTAAAACTTGCGTCTTAAAAGTGTTTCTTTAGAGTTTCGTTTGTTAAACCAAGAAGGTGAATTTTAAGGGCGAGATATACTGTATATTATATATATTTTCCGAATGGGAAATAAAAATGGAGATCCCGTTCGTTTCGTAGATTAATGGCAAGCAAAGGACATTGGTTCCAAGAATTTGAAAACATATTGACAGCCAACTGTATAAAAACTAAAAATTTTGCGAGAAATTTCCCTCAGTATAAAACAAGATCGAATCTCTGTAGTTAAAATAAAAAAACGATTTGAGCTTTGGAATATTATTCTTATAAAGGGAAAGGAGCTTGAGGCACTGATGATAATGTCAGATACATTCCACTGGGGGATTGGGGGGGGGGGACCTAATGTTCCTTTCCCGTCAATATTTAAAAACTTAAAAGGAACGCTTGTCATTATATATGAGAAAGCATTTGCAATTTATAATCAATTTTTTTGATGTTGTGGTTGTCAAATCTATCTGTGATGCAGGGAACAGTAAGGAGAGAAAACAGTGCAAAGTTTGCATCAGTTGTCATCACTGTGCATAAAGAGGAACCACGGCTTGAGAGCTGCTGTTTTATTTCTACCAACTTCTTTATTCAATTTAAGTGATATAATGGAATTAATACTCTTACAAATATTACTTTTTAATTATAAAGATTCACTCTGAAGACCATACTCATTATCAACAACATATCTATGGTACTTCCATGCTCCACTCACACGATCATCAGATGCCAGAGGAGATGCCACTCAAACTGGTGGTTCCTCCTTGAAGCTTGCTACCATTGTGACCGAACTATCTACAGCAATGAAACAATTTTATATTTACATCACAATGCGAGATGAAGTGGAGCTATTCAAGTCTTGTGTGTGGATAGAAAAGATGGCAGGTGCCATAGCACCCGATGAAAAAACGTTTTGGTAAATTGATTATAAGAAAATAAAACTAATCGAAGTAATAAAAAGATTATCATTCTAACTTAGAGTCATATTAAGACTTTGTATTGATACAGGGAAGGATATGTGCCTTTTATCGACGCGAAGACGTCTTTGGGGTTATGTAAATCTCTTACTTTTTAATATTTAAAGCACCATGTTTGTGCAGTTCACAAAGGGAGAAAACTTCTTTCGTTTTTTTTTAAAAGAGACAGAGAAAGAGAGAACAACCTGTAATCCACACTTTTAAATTGTGTATATGTATGTATAGGACTATGCATTCATCCTGCAAATCTTTTAAATTTGTTTTGCTTATTTACATCCAGTTGTCATCATCCAAGATACATTATAATGATAATAACACCCTAAATATATAAACCAATCTGCCAACAGACAGTAAAACATTGTTCCGGGGAACAGATATGTCAAATAAGATGTGTTTGGGATTCAATATCAGCTTGAGTTCAAAGAGAAAAAATTTAACATTTTGTATGATATGGCAGTTTTGCATTTTCATTAGGTCCAACACTCAAAAAACGCAGTTATAAGTGTCCACTCGATAAATCAGTTCCGTTGATTGGTCCTATTAATTTGTGCTGATTCATTGACACTCACTGTTTAACGATATTATGACAACTCTGAAGTAGCAGTGAGTAACAATTATTCGGTAATGACTAATGATTTAGTCATACATTTGCAGAGATTGAATCTACCTTTCGCACTATGCAATTTTGTTTAGATCGATAAAACTTAATAAAATACAGTGAAACCTGTGAAGGTACTTATATTTCCATTAATTCAACGTCGTATTTATTTTCAAAACCCTCTATAATTCGTCTACTTGTCTTATCTTGCAACATGACACATTATTTCTCACGTTCTTAAGTTGGTCACACTGACTAAAATCAGCTACTTTCATTCTCAGTAAGTACTTGAATGTTTTTAAGTATCTGTGCAGTTCACTTGTTTCTGTTATCATTTGTTTTTAATTCACAGTCACATGATCAGTGATTAATGATGTAACTTCAAACTTCATCAAATGCATTTAAGACATATAAATCAGTGACACAAAAATTGAAAGCTATTACTATTTAAATTGGCCGCCTACAGGTGGCCAATATATCAGGTTTCACTGTAACTACAATTTTCTCCACTATGAATTTACTTTCTATCTCTTTTCAAATATAATATTTATTTCACTACCACTTTACATATACTGCTATACACACAATTTTCCTACAATTATGCAAAAAGTCATATAATATTGTAAAAAATTGACTGAATTTTTAATTGATTTTTAAAGAAATGTTATTATATTTTTATGCTGTGTACAGTATTGTAGTAGGTTTGTCGGAAGAAAACTCAATCTCTGAAATGCTGGGACAAGTTTAAAAACATTAGACATATACCTGAACGATATAAGAAATACCTACATAACAATCATACTGCCATAATGAAAGGGGGTCACTGGTCGAAGCACTTGAAGACAAAGTTTTAAGCCAGTCTTCCATCACTCTACTTGGGGTTGAACCTGGCCGAGGGAAGCAGGTCTTCGTCGCTGGGGCTGGCCGATTCTGAATGCTGGTCCTCATCTGTCATCACTGTCACTAGCTCACTCACTGCTTTGCCCAAGTCTCCTATAGATGCATTCACAGTAAATTACACTGGGTAGTATAATACTTTTAAGAGAAAGATTTAAGTAAATTGTACAAGCTAGAAATATTTACTTTCATCTTCCTCATAAACGACAAATAGGTTATGGCACAATATATCAAGTTAGTGTAATAAAATTGTAACAATTTACATTTTAACTGAAACAGTAAATGGGACTTCAGGAAATTATCAAAACAAGTAAAACATTATATTGATTTCATTGCACACTATAAATATCTACATCTTCAACTATTTAATGACAAACACAGTAAGCATACTAGCAGTGGCGTAGCGTTAATGTAAGCTAAAAAGCTCAGCTTCCCCAGTTAATAATAATTTTATAACAAACCTGCAGTTTATGAGCAAAATTATTTATTAATTTTAATACAATTTATATTTAGGTGTTAAATATTGTGATGCGGCAGCTCAGGATGATTTGTGATGCAGCAGTAAACATGAAGCCTGCACACACCAGCTTGCAATCCTCTCATTCTCTGTGTAACCCACCCCACAGATTTTCCATCTCTTTCTAACAAAACTACCCTGGTCGCATGGCTCGCAAGAAGCTAGCTTTAACATTGAAAAGAATTTAGTTTCCGAGTTATCCCTTTCGTCAGTTGTGTTTAGTTGAAGTGTTAGTGTCCATTGTGACTGATATAATAAATAATGAGTGAAATAACAGTTGCTGGCACTAATTTACTTGAATTTTTAGGACAATTCCATTATCAAGACTGACTTATGAACAAAAGTGTAATTTAAAAAGAAACGACCGACTCCCTTGCTGTCAATGAAGGACACAACCAAGACAGACGCATACTTACGTAATTACTAATACTGTATTTATGGACCGTTAATATTGTGATTTCTCTAACTATGACAGAGAGTGAGCTAGTGTTAAATTATACATATAGGTGTCTATTTGTTAGAGCTATGTGTAAACCATGAAATCATAATTTACTAGGTACTATTTGAGGTGATGCCTTATTGGTGTTATTTACGAGGTTCCAACCAATCTTCGGACTGTTGACTTGACATTGATTACCGGGTACTATTTATTTTAAGACTATATTTTTGCAATACGTTTTTTCATATGTACATGGAAGACAATTTGAGTTAGCTTCCCCTGCTCAAAATTTTATGCTACGCCACTGCAAACTAGAGTTCTGAGTGAGGGAAAAACCAATGTTGGGTTACTCAGAAGAGTAATAGTTTGGAATTCTTCCACTGCTTATGATGAACAAGATTTCACAATGTTTAGAAGGTCAGTCAAGTGGACTTAGTCGTTTGTAAAGACCTAAACAAGACATTATTCCCTTCTCACTACTCTTTTTGTTTATGAGATGATCAATCTTCGAAATGTTGTGAAATCTTATTAATCACTATAAGATGGAAATATTCATCTTCCGAAAAATATTAATATTATCTTATCACCATCAGTAAACTATAAGAATTGATTTGAGTGTAGTTTCAGTTTTCATTTAATTATAGAAGTAAATGTTTATTCTTTACGATAAAAGAAAAAAAAGTTTATCCCACAGTTTTGTATGGTATTTGAGCCCGTCTAGCACATCTACTGAAGCAACCACTGTTGTTTATAGTTGAAAATACGGTTTAAATATCGAGATCTTGAGTTTCAGAAAAAATCACAAGATTTATATCAATTACAATTTTAAAAATGTCAACGAAAATTTTAGTCGACTGAATGAGGTTGTCAACCTTAAGTAAAATAAAGACTGAATTATATAATTATCCAAAATTCCACACATTTTACTTGTATTCAAATACCTATATTAATACAAAAATAGTTTTCAGTGGTAATTAAAACATTTATTGTTCATTAATTATTTAAGATAGGTTACGAAATCCACAACAATAATTAACTGAATTTACAACTTGATGCAGATGTAAGAGCAGCCTGAAAACATCATGAAACTCAGATCCGATTTACGAGACACTTTGTTGCTCATAAAACAAAGACTAAACAATGATTATTAAAGGAGAAAAATTCGCTGTGGTACCAGGAATCGAACCCGGGTCCTTGGTTCTATGTACCAAGCGCTCTAATCGCTGAGCTACGCCGACGTTCAATCCACAGCACTGTGCAGTGGGTATAGGTTCTGCGTGCATAACTGTCCTAACGAGCACTGCTTAATTTTTGGTTTTACAGAATTTATCTGTTGTGGTAACAATGATTATTAGCTCTTTACGTAAAGACTAAGCATTACATATTAATAAATCACTTCAGGGGTGGATGTGCGTTACAGAAATCTAAAAATATAATATGTTTTCAAAGTATTTTTATAATAACCCACTACACTACGACATAACTACAATTTATTTTAGTATAGTTTTTGTTGTTAGAATAATTAAAATAATCTTTGTCATAATATACATTATTGTAATAAAATTTAGATTTAGGTACGAATTTGCGTAATTATCTGTTTTCCTTTTACTTTATTAGATAGAAGGTTGAGTCGTATCACATAACAAAATATAAAATAAATATGTAAATTGTCAAGAACCGCGAATTTTTAAACTTAATTTAGTAGTCTGACCCAATATTTTGGGTTTGCCCTGCGACACAGAATATCTCACAATAAAATTTAAAATGAAAAATTATATAAACAGGTTTCAGACAAAAGTGAATAAGACATAAGAAAAAAAATAGAACCAAGTGTAATTTAAATTGAATGTACACCATAAAGATGCTGACGAAATATCGCTACAGAAAATTTTATTATGGTTGTGACGATAGCATCTTGAATATCTCTCGTCAGCTTGTATTTTTCCCTCCACTTTACAAAGGCTTTCGGGATGGTGCCTCTCGCTCCGAAGAAGAGACCGGTAACTGTGATTTTTTCAATGTTGTATTTTGCCGAAAGGTACTGAATCGTGGGCTCGTAGATTTTCTTTTTCTCTTCATTTACTTCAGATGGTTGAGTGGCTGAGATTTCAAATCTGATGGTAGGATCAATTATTTCGGCTGACTGTTTATTCCTATTTATAGCTATGATATCGATCCTACGATTGCTTCCTCCATTAGCAATACAATGAACTTCCTCGTGAACGTCTAGATTTTTGGATTGAAGTGCATCTGCGATCATAGAATGTATGGTGTTGTGACGTTTTATTCTGAGTAAACTATAATTAAATTATTTGAATACAAACGACTAACTAAAAATGCAGTAGTAACACGAGAACAAAGATTTCAAATTATTTTTTATGACAATGTTAAATTTTTATCAAACTGCTAAAAAGTTTTCAATTGTTATGTTACAATACACGGTATATGAACATTTTCACTCTGTTACATACCTGATTCATTATAAACATAAAAAAATCATCAAGAATAATTACATGTTAACAGGGTTCGTATGCTTGAATGAATGTAGGGCTGTCAACCCGCTCATATATCCTGGGATCTCCTGTATTTTCCCCTAATTTTTAACAGTCTTCCAGCTCCCGTATTTTTCTTCTCTTCGAGCATTTTTCTCCTTTATTTTTGCAATGTAAAAATAATTATTCTAAACATTTCATTTTGCCGTGAATGATTATTGTTTATATGATGAATTTTGTTGTTCAAGAGATGCATTGAAATGTGCAGTCTTTTCGGAAGGTAATGCTCACCTGTTTATAAACAAACAATACTAATATTATAATTTTGGAAAAAACTGTCCAGTTTTTTTCTATGCATACCAAATAGTAATGCTCATACAAAAAGAATGTTTTAACTCATGAACAATACTCGTAATTGGACATGTGTTCGAAACAATAGTACGACATAATCTAATCAAAGCTGTAAATTGCAATTGACTTCAACTATTATGCGAGACAAGATCTGTCTCAAAATACTCTTAATGTAAGCCTAGCTGTCGAAGTGTAGAATGAAGTTGCTTTTTAGTAACTGAATTGAATAATTTGCCAATTTTGTATGTGAAATTTTGTCAATTTCTTAATCTCCCGTATTTTCTTAAAAAAAAAAGTTGGCAATTATAAATGAACATAACACAATTTCGTTGGATTTTTTCATGTGGCACGACAGTCCATGACTAGCTGGGTGAGCACTAGTCCCATACACTGGCCGAAATTTCATGAGAAAATTCCTTTCTCATGAGGACTCGAATCAGCACACATTCCGTAATGGAGTACTAGACATGATGCCTTAGACCATGATGCTATGACAAGGGACTTTGTGTCTTTGTTAGATTTTAATAGCGATAATTACCAGTGGTGTAGCGTCAATGTAAGCTAAAAAGCTCAGCTTCCCCAGTTAATGATAATTTCATAATAAACCTGAAATTTATGGACAAAATTATTTATTAATTTTAATAAAATTTATATTTATGCGTTAAATATTGTGATGCGGCAGCTCAGGATGATTTGTGATGTAGCAGTAAACAAGAAGCCTGCACACACCAGCTTCCAAGCAGACTGGTTTCTTACACTCATTCTTCTGTGTAACCCACCCCGCAGATTTTCCATCCCTTTCTAACTAAACTACATTGGTCGCAAGCAAAGACGTTTTATAGGGTTGCAAGGCTCGCAGGAAGCTAGCTTTGACATTGAAAATAAGTAGTTTCCGAGTTATCCCTTTTCGTCAGTTGTGTTCAGTTGAAGTGTTAGTGTGCTTTGTGGCTGATATAATAAATAATGAGTGAAATAACAGTTCCTGACACCAATTTACTTGAATTGTTTAGGACAATTCTATTATCAAGACTGACTTACGAGCAAAAGTGTGATCTAAAAAACAAATGACCGACTCCCTTGCAGTCAATGAAGGACTTACTCAAAATACAGACGCATACTTACGTAATGATACTAATACTGTATCTATTGACCGTTAATATTGTGATTTATCTAAGTATGACAGGGAGTGAGCGAATGTTATACGTATACGTGTCTATTTGTTAGAGATATGTGTAAACCATGAAATCATATTTTACTATGTACCATTTGAGGTCATGCCTTATTGGTGTTACGAGGTTCCAACCAATCTTTGACTGCTGACTTGACATTGACTACTATTTATTTTAAGATTATATTTTTGTAATACGTTTTCTCATATTGCATGAAAGACAACTTGAGTTAGCTTCCCCTGCTCAAAATTTCATGCTACGCCACTCATAATTACGAAAGAAAAACAGTTTTCACGATTAATAGTTTAACATAAAATAAATACTGTTGATATAGATGCAACTGCACTATGATAAAGTTCAAGTAGTACACAAACAAACAGGTTCACAATCACTTTTGTAAAATAAATATTATTACAATGAAGAATACCTACCATATTATACACTTTCTACACATATCTACGTCACTTTACAATTACTTGACAGCATTTCTCTTTTGCTAGAACTAAATGTATTTATTTTGCAGATAAATTATTTAATGTAAATGTAATATTTTAATTACCGTATTTAAGCAAATATTAATAAAATCAGATGTTATCTACAACATGTATGAGTTAACTGTTTGTAGGTGATTTCCCAGAAATACGTACAACAAATTGGTATAAAAATGTAATTGTGTGTATGAGTGTGTTAATGTCTTAATATCTGGAATAAATATTATATATATGATTAAGATATGGTTTATTATTAACTCTAAATGAATACTTGTAGTTACGTACTAGCTATGTGTCTAAATAATTTCATTATTTTGCTTCCAAAATAATTATTTTAATAATCATGGGAGTTGGGGTTAATGTACTGGCATATAATAATATTAACTTTAGACTAGAGAAAGTGGATCTACTCCACAGGTGAAATAGATAAGCTTTCGTTTACTTCAAATAAAACTAATGGAAAAACTAAGTAGCCTACCAACTTAGATCTATTTGCACACAGCTATTGCTTTACGTAAAATTTTTCTGACCAAAATACTGCACGTATTTCTAAGATAACCTGCGTTGTGAAGTAAGTGAAGATCAAGAAACAATTGCGCAACAGCATTCTACCATGCTACCGCATGCATTTACAACCCTGAGCAACAAGCTAAATTTCAAAACTTAAAATGTGTCAAAAATAGTACTTAAAGTGGCGCTTTATGATCAACATGCCATTTGCCTACTACAGCCAAACTGATGTGATGCAAATTACTAGCCTACTTGAATTGTGCATTTTAAAGAAGCAGATGACTTATTAAATGACTGACCTACATCCTGCCTGCTGCTGAAACAGTTGAAAAAGAGAAGAAATAACACACCAAAATTTACTTCGTCACATTTTAAATATTACTTGAATTAATTTTTGATATAGTATTACGCCAGAAATATATTTCTTCACTGTTTGAGAAGTAAAACAGCACTGTCATATTTTTAAAATACTTTTCTGTGTATTTTATCAGAAAAAAAAGTATTACAAATTATTTCACCAAAATGTTAAATTCAAATTCCGCAAAAATTAATTATAATCATAGTCTGTGAACACTTAAAATTCAGTTATTATACACATATTTAATAACAAAATATGCAACAACAAATGCCGTACCGGTATGTTTCACATAAATTCATGTTGTTTAGGAAGTAAAAATTGTATGTCATGTGCATACTTCTCGAATGATTTGACTCGTATATAGGAGGAAAGATTATGCACAGACGGACAGATGACATACTAAAAACTGCTTTTTCAGTACTTGTTATATGTATAAATAATTTTATTATTTTGTTTTCAAAACAATGATTTTAATCTTTCTCATAGGAGTTGGGGTTAATGTATTGGGATATAATAATACGAACTTTAGACTAGAGAAAGTGGATCAGTACCGGTACTAGAGATGCTGAAAACATAATGTAGGCCTATAGTATTTCAGTGAAAATCTAGAAATCGATACTTTCTAGCAACCATAACACTTCTATACCATATAGTAATTCGTACAAGAGAAAGCAAAAGAAGATACGAAGTACAGCGAAGTCATATTACCTAAAATAACTTCAAATGGAAGAATAAATGAACAACCTAATTAAATATATTACACTGATGAACTGTTAAGTTATTTGAATACATAATATCTACTTCACTGTGTTAACATTATAAATTCTGGTGTTATGTTATGTGATTGACTAGTTTTGACGTTAATAAAGTGAAGTAGTTATTATTCATTCAAATGACTTAGCAGTTCATCAGTGATTATGTAAGTGTTAAAAGAGTGTATTCAAGAATAAATATTACAAATAAATTTTGTATTAACTCGCAATGTAGAACAGAGACTTCAGTAATACGATGTTGCGGTAGCAAGGGAACTTACAGGATCCCTGTTATCTTTCTTTAATTAATTAATATATAAATGGTTCCACACGTCGGAAATTAAAGAAAATCACGAAAAAAAAAATTCCTGCCTTTTATTTCATCTTAATAAGGAAATGTGTCACATAATTTTATTCTGGTGTCCTTGGTCTTTGAGAAAAAAATGAAAACTGTAAGATTTAGTAATTTCACCTATGCCTTCCCTTAAGGAAAAATTCCTGTGTTCTAACCGGGAATCGAACCCAGAACCTCATGAACTGTAAGCAGAGCTCTGACCATTAGACTGGATGATACCACTTTTAAATTTAATGGTACTCTTAATTGACATAACTGTATACATTGGGCCAAGGAATATTAACACATAACAAAAGAACGAGCAGTTAACTCTACCAGAGATAACAGAATGGTGTGATGTGTGTTCCAAAACAATGATAAGTTTTTTTTTTTTGAGGGGACTGTTACAGATGTCATCTACTTAACTTTGCTAGACTACGTCATACCTCTCATTAATGTATTGTTTTTTGGATGAAGATTGTTATTTTTAGTAACCAATGTAAGAAATTTCCTCCATGCTACTTTTCCTGGTAGATGGATAGGACAAAGAGGAAGTGTGCAATATCCACCTCGATCTCCTGACTTAACATCAATTGATTTTTATCCGTGGGGAAACATAAAGAACACCATGTATGCCACAAAACCGAGAACACTGTAGAACCTGAGACACAAAAATGAAATTGCCTGTGTTACTACTCCAACACAAAAAATATGGCACATGTGTTGTCCTATTACAAATCATTTCTAATGTATGGCCACGTTAATTTTTAATATATATGGTACTGGGACACTATGTATTTAGTTTTCAACAACTCTCAGTTCTTGCAGTACCTAACGGCTTCAATGGATTCATGGCTTGAGATGAAGATACTTAAAACAGTTTGCACTATTGTAGTAACTTTACGTTATTTACAGAATCTGGTGAAATCTGACTTACTGATAAAAGTATAGTTCTATCTGCATGAAAAGTACAGTCATTCCACCATTTGTTAGAAACTGTTAGTAACGATGACATCCATGCAATGGTAGACAGTGAAGACAGGTACCAAATTGGGAGGAAGGAACCACACTTTTTCTTTCTCAAAATAACACAAGATGAAAATGCACGTGGTTTAGTAAAAACTCATATTGCATGCAACTGCTGAAGCAGAACTCCTCTTATGAACTACCCTTGTGCTTCATTCATTATGGGAAGCAGTTTTTTTTATTTAAGCAATGTACAGAACGAATTTGAAATATGCGGTATTATTTTACGTAGGGTACCGGTACTATGTATCCTTTAAACGAAAACAAACAAAAAACGTCACATAAATATGGCTCCTACATTTTAATATTATTGCCATTGTAACGTTGTAATATAGACGTGCAGAAGCACATGTGATACTGAAGAAGGACCTTTCAACAAATGAATCGATTTTTTGTAAAACAACGCATGTCAGGTTTTGGTCGAAATTGAGTTATCGGCACTAGCTTGTTCCTTGAGTGTCGATCTACGTGTTTGTATAGCAAGTACACAATCATGTCAGTGCTAAATCTAATGCTATGGTAATATCGAGAAACATTCAATGTTTGGAGAAAATATACATGTCACTTTACATCCCAGAGAACTAGAATCATTTTTATGATGATATTGTTAACTATCTTGTTTCTAAAGATAATGTAGATGCTGAAAATGAGGTATAAGATGAGACTAAACACAATACAATAAGCATTTAAAATTGCTGTGCTGTAGTAATAATTTTTTTTCAAAACTGCATATGTCAGTAGCACAAGAAAGCTACTAATTTTCCAAGACAACTTGTTAGAACTGTTTTTATTGTAGAATGTACATTTCCTACACATTTCCTAAGTATGTACAACATATTTAATTTGTATTTCATTACAAATTGTAATGAGGTATTGTTTTACAGTGGTTTCGGAGTTATTTAAGTGAACGGTATCAATATGTCTCAGTGAATAACTTGGAAAGTGATACTCTCTTATTATCATGCGGTGTACCGCAAGGATCAATTTTGGGACCTCTTCTCTTTTTAATTCATGTCAACGACATAAAATTTCTTCATTTACAGAGGTATGAAAATTATTAGAATAATCTTAATTTTAAAGGTTTTTTAATAGTTCCTTCACAAATATTATTTGAATTGATGAATATTGGTATATATTACTATACTGATGTAGGATATATTTACTACTAACAATGCCGGAAAGCATTGTTGTACATTGGTATTTTTCTTTTTTTACAATTGTTATGGGAATTCAGAAATTATTATATTATGTTGGCGGAATTGGAAACATAAAAAATTATATGCACAAAACAGATGTATACGTTCATTTGAACCTTCACAATAATGTAAACGCAAAGAACAATTTGTTTAAAGCATTTCTTAATTAATTTTTGATGTTTCCAATTTCGCCAACATAATATAATAATTTCTGAATTCCCATAACAATTGTAAAATAAGAAAAATACCAATGTACAACAATGCTTTCCGGCATTGTTAGTAGTAAATATATCCTACATCAGTATAGTAATATTATATACCAATATTCATCAATTCAATGAATATTGGTGAAGGAACTATTAAAAAACCTTTAAAATTAAGATTATTCTAATAATTTTCACACCTCTGTACTTGGGACTGCCACTCTTTTTGCAGATGACATTAGTGTCTTTTATATTACTGACTCCATTGAAGAACTATTTGAAAAGTTTGAGATGGACATTATTACTCTTGAAAACTGGTTAAGTGCAAATAGGCTTTCTTTGAATTTGAAAAAAACTGTGTATACGATTTTTACTAAACCTTCATTTTATTATATTATTCCACAAGAATTAAAGTTTAATGATTGTGTAATACAAAAAGTTGCATCAGTTAAATTTTTAGGTTTGATTGTTGATGAACATTTAACATGGGATAAGCATTTGGCTGTCTGTGAGAAAATTGCTCCAATGTCTGGTATTTTGAAAAGGCTTAAAAATCTTTGCCTATATCTTGTCTCTTGAATGTATATTATGCTTTTATCCATTCTCATTTAATGTATATGTCATTTATTTGGGGACATAATAAGAAAACTGCTTTGAGACCTTTACAAGTTATTCAAAATAGAGCTTTAAGAAATTTATTGGGTTTTCATTATTTGACTCCAGTTAAATATCTATATCAATTTTCTTTCGTTCTACCAGTTGAATCAATTATCAAATTAGGTGCTGTTATTTTCATGTACAAAGTTATTAACAATTTAATATATAATAATATTACATTTCAGTTTAATAAAGACAATATATTTTTTTCTCAGCATAGCTCCGTAACTTATGGAACGAAAGGACAACCATTTTTTAACAACAACTTTTAACCAACTTCCTTTAGAACATAGACTTTTACCAAATTGCCGGTGTTTTAAGAATTGTTTAAAAATACGTTTTTGGGAAGATTATTTATTTTAATTTTCAGTTGATTTATTTATTTCATGGTTTCAAACTTTTTCTTCTTTCTGCCCAAAACTTTATGTTATCTTACTATTTATTCTTATTTTGCTTTCTTTCTTTCATAAATTCTTGTGTTATTGTTTATTTTTCACAGACTGTAGTTTCATGACTTTTCAATTATATTGTATAACATATGTATGTGTTCTTGTATAGCCCCTACATACGAGTTATAACCGTTGGGGGCATACTCAATAAATAAAAAACAAAAAAAAAAACTTTTTAACAAGTTTTTCCTGTTTATTTCAAAACCAAAGTTACGTTGTTTTACAAAAAAATCGATTAAATTATTGTGAAATTTATTTCTGTGGATATGACTTCACATATAGGTAGCAGGAACTAGCAATTTTGAATCAGTTTATTCAGAATGCATTAATTTGTTTTGTTATTTAGCTCCTCTGATAATTAGACAATTACAGCGGCAATAACAGAAGGGTTAAAGATTTTAGGACTCATATACGATATTCTTTTTTTGTTTTCATTCATAGTATTTAAAATACTACAGCCTATTTCAAATTCATTCTGTATAATGAGAATATACATATATATTTTTTTTTAATTTTAGGTTAATAGTTTTTGAGATAATAGCATTTTCTCATTTATAGGCATTTAAAATCAGCGTCAACATGACAGCATGCATAATAAACTAAACCATGATATACCAATATACTGTACCATATATGTACTCAAATTCATAAACTTTGTGAATGTATGAATTCTCACTTGATGATGTCATTGACAAAAACCAAAAGAAAGCTCACTGCTCTCTGCTTTAGCCTCAGACCAAAAGAAAGCTTTCATTATTCTTTGCTTTAGCCTCATATACGCATATCTTATTGTCATGCCAGACATGTCAAATGCAATTTATTTTAAAACTTTAGCTGTTAAGAGAAGGAAAACTGAAATATAAGCTACATTCTGAGAGGCCGGGTTTGGTAAAGATGAAATGTGAAAGAAATTTCAATGAATGAATTACAACTAAGTCAATTTTTTTTATTTCATATGAAGGGAAACTTATTTAAGTTTTTCGCCTACTTTCCTTTTAATTAATATTTTCAATTAAATGCATATGGAATGTTATTTAATATGTTAGTTTTGTAATAACTTAGATTTTCTAATAATATTCAAACAGCCAAAGACGATTACAGGTAATGATTTTGGATATGAACTTCGTTAATTGTTTTTGTTATGATATTACATTTCAACAGTTGCTGGATAGCTCAGTTAGCATACAACTGGTTACACACTGCAAGTCCCGGGTTCAATTCTAGATAGTGGTAAGATTTTTCTCTTTGCCAAAACTTCTAGAACATTCCTGGGTCTACTCAGTCCCCTGTAAATTTGAATACGTATCAGGTATTTTCCAGGGGTTAAGCAATGATAGGGTCATAACTTTCACCACACATGCTCAAATGTATGTGCTTAACATTGCAATGACTTCTGAAAAGGTAGATTTTTCAATCCTGTTACTTTTCATTACGATGTCGAAGTAATACAGTAAAACCTCGATAAGACGCGCCCACTTATTATGCTATCCCGTGTAATACTTTTTTTTGTCCGGTCCCTGAACATTTCATATATAACGCCTTTATAAAATACCCCGTTTGTTGCGCTCAAGTCCTGCATAATACGCCATTTTTGTGGAATATTTTCGATGTAATTTTCAGCAATGTACTGTAACAGCAATGAAACATTTTGGCCATTGAACATGCTGGTGCCATTAACCTGAAAAGATTGGTATTCGACCCTTTACGTGCTCAATTAAACCTTCATACCATACAATACCCCATCCTCTTGTTACAATCTCTTATTCGACCCTTTACCCGTGCACTTAAAGCTTACATACAGTTACAATGCCTCACCTCTTGCTAACCCTCTCTCTCAAACAGCATTCCTCACTCGACCGTAATAAAATTCTGGAAATTTTTGCTGGTCAGTTTGTTGTCCTTAGTGTATTGAAGTGTTTGTGAGTGTGATTACAATGAGTGTTAAACAAAAAGCGCTTTCTGTGTCCGAAAAATTGGAAATCTTAAGAAAATATGATGAAAACAGTACTCTTAATCAGAAACAACTCTCTTGAATCATTAGAAATCCCATCATCGACATTAAGAACAATAATAAAAAAATCGCGACTCAATCACTGCAGCTGCGACGTCGGGAGGATGTAAGCGCAAGAGAGTGAAGTGTGGTAAACATGAGGACTTGGAGAACACGCACACGGCAAACAACTATAAAGGACTCTTTTCGAAAGAATTAAGTACAGTACATACATACATACATACAGTATCATAAATGTCTTTATGCTCGACCATGCCGAAATGTAGTAATTATACACCTGGTAGCAGCCCTTTAATGGACCTCATTAAAGTACAACTATTCGTTAAGGTTCAGGTGTTCCACTAATCAGAAAATACCATTGTAGCAATATGAAAGCACAAGTATCGATTATTCTCGGATATGCAATCGAAAGACAACTAGCGAAACGTCACGGAGGCTGGAAATCCAATACTGTCGCAGAAGGTTGTGTTGAAGAATCGATCCAAAATAAAATTGAAATCTCAAATACAATATTAAACTCAGTCGAAAAAAACAACACACAAATTAACATCAGTTCACCGTCATCTTCCAGCCTTTCACAAAGCACATTTCCGCAAATTCATTTCACCAATTGCACAATAAATCACCTATATTTGAAATAAAGTCAGTTCTGTTACTATAATAATTAGCGTTAATTGTAAATAATATTCAAATAAATTCAATTTGTCATCTCGTTTTTCAATGTTATATCAAGATTAATGTTTATTTTACTCTTTAGATTATAACAAGGTCAATGTCATTTGTTTCTCGGAAAAAATCAATACTTTCGCGTCTGCGCACATCTCACAATTTACGAGGTATTGCACAAGGTCAGTTCCGCTTCTCAGTGAGATAAGAATAACATGAATACTTATGAATAATTTCAAGTTAGAAATATGGTCGAGCATAAAAAGTCGTATGAAACTTGCCTATAATGGTAATTAAGATGCTCGTATGAAAATTATGAAACTCGCTTGCGCTCGTTTCATAAACATACTCGCGTCTTAATTACTACCATTATAGGCTCGTTGCATAATGTACTATTAACGTAGCCTACAATACAGCAATTACATAATGGAGTAATACTGTATTACCTTTCACGAATCCTGTATTTCTATAAAGAAAAATGCTAATAAATACTGTATATAAATCAAAATTAGTATATCCGCCTAATACGCAGTCCCGGTTAATATGTAGTTTACACGTGGTCCCTTAAACAGCGTCTTATCGGGGTTTTGCTGTAGATCGATAGTACAAGGAAAGTAGGCAGATTGCTTATTTACATAAACGCTTCTTAGTTCAGCAGTTGAAATCTCTTCCACACAAGAAATTTTGAGTAAATCTTCTTAAAACAAGAGGTAAAAAAAATTCAGCATAAATATGCAAAGCAAACTGTACCTGCAACTCTGCATTTTATTAATATTGAGTTTGTACAACTAGGATCAAGCAACTGAGAGCAGTCGAGATACCTACCTGCCATATGGAGCAGATTGCCTACATTCTGAGTGGCAGCGACAGAGGAAGAAGAAGTGCCAGGTGCCGCGGCTGCCATGTTGTGTGACACTGGAGGGGGAGGAGGTCGCATATCGCCCACACGGTCCAGGGTGCTCCTACCACCATCCACCCAGCGCCCACCTACGCACATACACCACATGCAGGCGCGCCCTCTAGCTCTAGACTTGCTGCACTAGCAAGCAATGAACCCAGCACCTCCTCTACAATGACCCCACACTCAACTAGCATTGTACATTACTACAGCCAGGAGAGGAAATAGAAATCCAGAGTAAACATGTAACACACCAAATTAAATAATAGACAAACAGTGAGTGCAAGAATATAGGTACCGGTACTTACGAGAGGGATCCAGGAAATAACGACCGTTTTGTTGTAATAATTAAAAAAAATATATTTATTTGAAAAAACAAAGTCTGTTACATAACTGAAGCTTCCTTTACTTCTCTACATAATCACCACCTACATTTAAACATTTGTCGTATCTGTTCACTAGCTTTAGAATTCCCGTGTTATACTCCTCTGCCGCCAGTTCATTACGCCAGGTGTTCACTGTCTTCTTCAACTCTTCATCACTTCCAAAACGCATACCACCCAGAGTCTTTCAGCTTAGTGAAAATCGCTAGGAGCAAGGTCTGGACTATAGGGCGGATGATCAAAGATTTCCCAACCGAATTGATCCAGCAATTCTCGAGTTGAAGCAGCAGTGTGCAGGCGGGCGTTGTCGTGAAGAAGCACAACTCCTCTCGAAAGCATTCCTCGCCTCTTGTTTGGATGGCTCGCTGTAGTTTTCGTAAAGTCTCACAATAACGATTTGCATTGATCGTAGTGCCTTTTGGCATTAAATCCAGCAAAAGAACACCTTTGCGATCCCAAAAGACAGTAGCCATGACTTTTTGTGTTGAGAGAGTCTGTTTGAATTTTCTCGGTTTCTTGGGTGATGAGGGATGATGCCACTGACGTGATTGGCGCTTGGTCTCTGGGGTGTTGTGAGACACCCAGGTCTCATCACCAGTCACAATTTGATCAAGAAAGGCGTCTCCATCTGTGTGATATCGCATCAAGAATGTCAATGCTGAGGCCATTCTCTGAGTTTTGTGTTGGTCACTCAGTTGCCGTGGAACCCATCGTGCACAGATTTTGTGGTAGCCAAGATGTTGCGACACAATTTCACCAAGCAAAGAACGAGAAATGTGAGGAAAGGCAATATGCAATTCGTCGAGTGATGTGCGCCTGTCTTGCAAGATTCTGTCATTCACTTTAGTCTTCAGGTCTTCTGTGATGAGTGATGGGCGTCCAGGTCGAGTTTCATCGTGGACATTTGTTCGCCCATTGTTGAACATTTCGCACCATTTTCTCACATTTCTTTCATTCATTACAGTAACCATACACTTCTTTCAATTGCCGGTAAATTTCTGCAGGTTTCAAATGTCGGGCATTCAAAAATCGAATCACACTCATCACCTCACAGTTAGCGGGATTATCAATCACGTCGTTCATTTTGAAGTAACACAAAATGCACAATGGCGACTTGTTGCAACCAGTACTCACAACATTATGAGAACACATGTTAAGGAAGCCAGTTGACCTTCAAGCAAGGAAGGGGAGTCAGCTGTGCGGCGGGTATGCGCGAACGGTCGTTATTTCCTGGATCCCCCTCGTATATTTCAACTTTCTGGATAATGTGTTGTTCTCACTGATCACAGGACCACAATACTAGTACAGTAGTTATATCCGTTTTAAGAAAATGTTATCTATAGTGGTTTAAAATTTAATTTGCTAGTAGGTTTTTATTCAGTAACAAATATAAATAACATTCGAGAGGATATTGAACGCAGAATAAATATGAGAATTGCCTGTTATTATTCAGTTTAGAAGCTTTTATTATCCAGTCTGCTCTCGAAAAAACTGGAAGTTAGAATTTATAAAACAGCTCTGATATAGTACCGGTTGTTCTGTGTTGTGAAACTTGGACTCTCACTTTGAGAAAGGAACAAAGGTTATGGGTGTTTGAGAATAAGGTGCTTAGGAAAATATATGGATCTAAGAGAGATGAAGTTACAGGAGAATGGAGAAAGTTACACAACGCAGAACTGCACACATTGTATTCGCCACCTGACATAATTAGGAACATTAATTGAGATGGGCAAGGCATGTAGCACATATGGGCGAATCCAGATATGTAGAGTGTTAGTTGGAAGACCTGAGAGAAAAAGACCTTTGGGAGACCGAGATGTAGATGAGAGGATTATATAAAAATGGATTTGAGGGAGGTGGGATATGATGCTAGAAATTGGATTAATCTTGCTCAGAATAGAGACCAATGGCGGGCTTATGTGAGGGCGGCAATGAACCTCCGGGTTCCTTAAAAGTTATTTGTAATTAAGTAAGTAAGAAAATAGATTTTTATTATTTTGTCGGTAATTCAATTTTTTTTTTTCAAATATAAGGTACTTAAAAATTTACTCAAGTACAGCTCTGGATGAAAGTGATCAATTAAAAAATTAAATGGAAATGTTTAGCATGGTTTCATTGAGAAGAGATGTAAACACTAAGATTCATGACTTAGATTTAAGGGTGAGAGTACTCTGCGCCAAACACATCACTCATAAAGTGTTCTATTTTTGGAACAGACATTTCTGTTGGCGAAATGGAAAAATATTTATAAAAGAGGAATTCGACAAGGAATTTAAAATCAACATAAACGTATCGCTTGGCTTTTTTCAGAAAGCAAGAAATACTGTTAGCCTATGTACTGTACTAAGTTTGTGAGTTATGGAGAAATATGGAATGAGGGTAGATAAAAGGAAATATCCCGAAAAAAACCTTCAACATTATTTCTGTGATGAACTATCACAAATACCTCTTAGTCTTAAAGGGTTTTTAATCTGGATTTCTCGCATGTAAAGGCATTGCTCTAGCCAGTCTTCGAATGATACACATGGCATCATCATTTTTATGAAATGTAATAAAATTTGTATTCATAACTATTTCCAGTCCTGGCAAAAACTACCCAGCAAAAATCCCAATAAAAAAGACCAAAAATACTTTCAAAGAAAAGATATAGGGCCTACCTTAAGTTGGAACTACAAACTACAATTGTTGAAAAGAAAATGGCACAGCAAAGAGGAAGAATTGTTTTTGCTATTTAATAATGTGATGTCCGTGCCTTAATTCTGTAGGGTAATTGGAAGTCACAAAACAACTGCTCTTTGTAAGGTGTTGTATATATTATAAAATAGTTATCACTAGCACATACCATAAGCCTTGTTCTGCATAAGAATAATAAGAAGAAATTGAGTAGAAAATTCCAGTAGTGCTAGACTTCACTGTTTTCGATACCAGTATAATGTCAAGGCACAAAACTTGCATGATGGTGACGATATAAGCTAATGACATAAACGCTCTGTTTTGTGTCTCCATATCCAACGACTAGGAATATGAATCTTAAGACACCTGCCTTGATGACCGAATATGTTGTCATAACTGTAAATGAGAACTATGAGATGAAGGCAGGGTGCGAAATAACGGTGGGGGGGGATTTCCCCCGTTGGAAAGTTATCCCCCTCTCATAAATTCATATTAACATCCCTGCCAGGGATAACTTCTGTCCCTCACAAAATATAATTGTTTTAATACGAGTATACTTTATAAAGTAGCTATAAAGTAATACTGATGTATTATCATCACCCGCAAACTGACAACAATCAATAACTTAGGAATTACACATCTTATCTTAAGCCTGCTCATGGATATAATTACAGTAGAACCCCGATTATCCGTCACTCTATTAACCAATTGGTGGATTAACCGTCTGTCTTCCTCTCACTTTTTTTTTCTGCAGAAATATATGAAGTACTGTACATTGTATTAGCACGTTATTTTTTTTCTAGAGAGGGTTATTACAAGCCTTTTCCCTTACACAATATGGTCTATTCGAACTGTCGTACTGTAATTTCTATATGAATTTTTTATACGAGTATCAAAGGAACATTCATTGTGCTAAGAATCGAAAAAAAAGTGTAAATAATTGAGTGGTTTGGGGAAAGATAAACCGTGGCTCATATCGCATCAGAATACGAAATTGAAGTGTAGAAAGCACGTAAATCTACAACACGAGATCTCTAATACTGATATCTTTCCACAGACAGCCATTGCAAGGAGTTTCCTTGCCCCCTAAAAACCCGTCGTTGATAACCAGACTTAAATTAGTGAACTTCTGATCTACTATCTATCATGTTAAACACAACACCACGAAGAGAATTACGAAAATGTAAATATTATTCAATAAATTTACGAAAATCTTTTATAGTACGGATTATCCGATTTTTTCGATTAACTGTTCAGCCCACCCCCTTCATTACCACAGATAATAGAGGTTCTACTGTACTATTATGATCAAGATGCAAGACAAGCAACTCAGTGCGACCAAGTGTTGAGCCGTATCGAATGAGGATAATAATAATTTTATGTATGGTATTCTCTGTCTAAGATTCTATACCCCCTCCCCCCAGAAATTTTAATTCGCACCCTGTATGAAGGATACCGCGAAACGTCGTAGAAGTATGGCAGTCGAATTTTGTAACAACCTCTATGTTTGTTGTAAATTTTAAGAGCACGAAGTCAATGAAAATCGATAAAAGTGAGGTAATATGATGGCAGTATAATAAATAAGCAGGCAATTACAATGAAAATAAATATGAAATTTCAAACAAAATATACAGCGAGAGTATTTCCTTCCTGTCCTGCAGCCAACAGTTAGGCTTATCGCATTTGACATAATGTTGAGCTGCACTTAGAAGTTCGACTATGGTATCGGTATCAGGACAGGAAAATATTTCAGACTATTCAGAAATTAAGTAAAAGAAGAGCATTTGAAGTGTTCCCAATCTTTATGCCTGTTCTACATGTGAAGTAAAAAGTACCAGTGCTGAATCTTGTCAAATGATACAAACAAACTGCCTACTTATAAATCACTGGTATCACATCACATCGACAATCTCCAAAACATCTCAAGAAGTCACAATCGATTACATGAAGGAAACTTTAATGATCGTAGTAATAAATTGTTTACTTTTGTAATATAAGTACGTATATTTATTTCGCTCGGTACTGAGATTTTACTGTATTTTGTGGTATTTACATGCTTATAAAATTAAATAAGTAAAAGTAAATCCACGGCGCTACAGCCCGTGAAGGGCCAAGACCGACCAGCTGGCTGCTGGCCTCACATCCACATGCCGAAGCAGAGGTGGACGATCATCCAACCAGAATGGAGGTATCGTGTGGTTAGCACGAAAATCCCCCCAGCCATTATAGTTGCTTTGCGAAACCGGATTTTCGCTACCTATCGTAGCTCCCCAAGTACATCACGTTGCTGGTTAGGCACCGGTCCCATACACTGGCCGAAATTTCATGAGAAAATTTCTTCCCCCATGAGGATTCGAACCAGTGCATATTCCGTAATGCGAGTCCTAGGCAGGATGCCTTAGACTACGACCCCACGGTGCGGGACATAAAATTAAATAAAGTTAATTTTTATTTATTTATTCTTTTATTTTATTGGGTTATTTTACGACACTTTATCAACATCTGGGTTATTTAGCATCTGAATGATATGAAGGTGATAATGCCGGTGAAATGAGTCCGGGGTCCAACACCGAAAGTTACCCAGCATTTGCTCGTATTGGGTTGAGGGGAAACCCCGGAAAAAACCTCAACCAGGTAACTTCGGGATTCGAACCCAGGCCACTGATTTTGCGGCGAGACGCGCTGACCGTTACTCCACAGGTGTGGACAATAAAGTTAATTAAATATTTGTTTTACCAAGACTAATTACATATTATATTACAAAAACAGTTGTTTTGTGACTTAATTACAATTCTGAATAATTTGTAACTGTATAAAATTATCTTTAATCAAATATATATGTGATTATAGTTCTTAATAAAGAATATATTTTTGAAGAACTATATTACCATTTACGTCATGAAATAATATAGTGTAAGGAAGGAAGCCTTATAAAATTATACATGAATAAAATAAATAATATAAATTTATATAATAATCATTTCTATACATATAGACTACACCATAGTTTTTACTTATCTTTACAAGGAGAAGAAATATAAAAAGAGTGAAATCCCCAAAAAATGTTCATGCAAATATGCTGCATAAAGCATCCCCCATTGCACGCGCATTAGCTTATGAATTCCATATTTATAGAAAAAAGTTGTTGAATTTAAACTATCATGTTAACGATAAAGATAAGTTATTTCATTTGATGTTGCTTACTTCCAGAATCATGATAATGCCCGTTCATCTTTGCAGGCGAATCTGTTGCCAGTTGTGAAGCTGTCACAGATCGTGTCTGTAAAGTTCCCGTCTTGGAAGGAGAACTGGAACTTGGCTGCAAGGGAAAAACACTTTTACAAACAATGTGGAGATAAGAGTCACAGAATTGTTGGGCTTTTCTTTGTTTTGTTTCCAGTAAAATAAATAATAGCACATGAAGATTAATGGATCAATACACAATGAAAGAACGAAAAAACATACAGGGATATGTCCATCAATAACAAAATAATACGTGAAGACAAGTTAAAATGTGTAGATACTGGTACTTGAATTTAAATGATTATAGTCCCATCGCTCTAATTTCCAGTAGCCAATCACGTTGCAGGTCAGCTACATTTAAATGTGTGCGTCTTGTGATTAGCTGATGAAGACGTCATGCATTTCCTAAGGCTCGATAAATAATTAATATAATCGCCCGCCATTTTGGCTCTTTCGTTGGCGTTCGCAGATAGCACATGAGGACGTTATTTGCCGCTCAATTATTTGCTGAATTACAGTGCGTTTGATTTATTATCATAGGAGCTATGACATGATAATGTTTAACGGTTTGGCAAATAGATCCCTCGTCTGGTAGCTCGGCAACGAAAGAACAAAAATGGCGAACGATACTATCTACCTAGACTTAATAGAGCCTTCACTTCCTAAGACGTAAGCAAAGAGGAGGGGTCACGCCGGGAATAACAGCGTCGCGACTATAATTCCTTCGTTACTTAATGCAACATTTCTTTTGCTTTGAATGTTATATTGGTTTTTCTTCTAGTCTGCAATTTTTGTGGTCAGTTTTATGCATAACTTTCTACCGTATATGTAACAGAGTCGTGCATTACAGATGCTATGTTCGATTAAAGTTTGTCAAATATGGCAAAATTTGATATTCGCTGATGTTTTCTCTGTAGAAGGAGACCTGCCGTGTTTGTTCCACCTTGTCATAAAAATATTCGCTGTCCTCCACTCCCCCCCCCCCCCCCCTTCATGTCTTAACCACTTAAGAATTTTAGCACAGTTCTTGCGATTAGATTTTCATATGAAATAAGACGAAGTCTGTAATGTCTTAGTTGCCTCTCTCATGTTCGAACATTGCAGGACACTAATATACAAGTTGTTTTTATTCTACATTATTCTTTTTTCAGTTTGTAATAGTGGGAAATTAAGTGAATGGAACAAAGAAATTCTTGAAACATGCATGACTGAGAAATTTGTGGCTAAGTTGTTTCTTTACATGACGTGGCAATTCCAGTCTTCTGTGAATTGGCAGAAAAAGAGAAAACATCCACTTCATAAGGCATAAAAAAACAGTGATTAGCTGGAAATTAAGGCAGCCTTGATTCCCAGGTTTACCATGACTGTGGTTTCTATTTGCAGGAGAAATTGAAAAAACAGAATACGGTTTATGTGAAAAATCCTCGTATACTAGATGAATTAAAAGACAAAATTAGTTTTCAAATTGCTTAGATCGCAAGTCAAGAATGTGACCCAAGTTTTTTCTGGAGACATTTTTATAAGATGAGAAGCATATCGTCGTTGTTCCTGCAATAACTCCTATGTGACATATTTTTCGATTTTCAGATTTTTGCTCTATTAAATAACTTAAATAGTGATATAGCAAATAATAAAATCTCCTATATGTAATTATTAGGGATCAGAAGTTAAAGCACTAAAAATGGTGTTTTAGGCTCCTAAAAGGGCACTAAAAATTGTATTCCAGGCACCTAAAATGCATTAAAAATAAAAATTTAGAGAAAATTAACCATTAAAAATTTATTCCACATACAATAATTAATTTGGGCTATTTCCTTACACGATGTTTTAATTAAATGCCAATATTCGCTTTTTTGTTCATTATGTATACACAACAAATTAACTTAACACTGCATGATCACTTCAAAAATTAGATAAGTGCTATTTGTCCTACAGAATATTTAATTTAGTGTGCACTTATTCGTCTCCATATTCATAATTTGAATGACAGTACACAACAAGCAACTTTTCAAGATTAAAACACTCGTTCTTGTGACGTCTATTGGACAAAATCTGTTTATATGCCGAAAAGGATCTCCCAAATGCACTGAAGTTACTGGTACGTGCTTATACAGTACCATCCTGGCTACAATAAATCCCTTAGGAAGCTCACCACCGGTCTCACTTAGAGCATTATACACAGAATTAATGGTTTCATATGCAGGATTTCTTGAAATAACACTTTTTAGCTTCTCATATATTGAGCAGCATACTCGTCATGAGCTACACATAATCTGTTCTTTGCATTCAAAAACAGGGACACGGATTCACAAAATGACAGACTGCTGGATTCCAGTTGTCGGATGGTATCTGCTACAAAAGTGAAATGTGCATCGATATATGCTAAGTCTTCTTTCAGTCCTTTTTTTTTAAATGTACACTGAGCCTCTTTCATTGACAGAGAATCATTCTCTGAAAATTCCTTAACAAGTAATGCTATTTGTTCAAAGTATTTTACTGCTCTCAACCATGTCTCCTACCTCGTAACAATAGTCTCAGAGGGTAGGAGAGTGTCAGGTAACTTTTCTCTAAATACAAAGATAATCCTAGACTGGGTGCTTCAAGCAGATACGTCGTCTATGTTATGCAGGAAAAGGGTAGATAATAAAGTAAACCATTATCTGAACTCAAGATGGTGACTGGTCGGTATGAACAATGGGACTAGTTAGGTAAAGGGTCTTAAGAATTCCATCACAATAGGACGTCCAAAATCCTTGTATACTACAAGAACTATCAGTTTTTTCCAGTTTCAAGCAAAAAAATTAATAATGAGTGCTGTTAACTATATATGCCTATACAGAAAAGGGAAAAAAGAACAAATAAAAACAAAAAGGGACAAACTGTAAAAAAGGCAAATATAGACAATATAAAACTTCACCATAACATTTGATTTTTCGTGATTCGTATACATAAATTAACATCCTTAAAATACGTACATTGAAACAAAATAGGCATTTTCCTAAACTTCCGATCTCTAGTAATTATATTTCTTTCTTTCGAAAATGTAAGAATTCACAATTCCCTATGTACGGCTGCCATAGGATGAATAAATGTGTTTTTTTCCTTCTACTAAAAAATTGTATATTTTGCACATAGGAGTTATTGCAGGAACAACGATGATATATCCGAGGTGGGATGTCATCAGTCCGAGATTATAGTAGGGTACAACTTTTATTCCGTAAAACCAGTCAGCAGTTTATTGGACAAAAACTGACTTTTACATACAGCCTATATAGTTCCACAGAGTAATTATTTTTCCCAATTTAAAATAACAGAAAATAAGGTTCTGATTTTATTTTAAGTAAAGATTATTGGTATTAAGTGTGAACGTCTCTTAATGTAAAACTGGGGCAGGAAAATATTTTTCTCCCAACAATTTGTTACTTTTATCCACTGACCTCGTCCAACAACTGTCGCAATCTCTGTAGTTGTGCTTCCAGTTGGCGGTTATGGTCCTCAAGTATCTGCATGCGAGCCTCCAGACGTCCTTTGTGCTGACGCAGCAGCTTTGCCTCGGCCAGCATGTCGCAATCAGGGGGTCTGGGACCACCTGGCAGATGCGCAGACTCCTCGGGAGTTGAGCCGGGCGTCTGCTTGGCCCGCAAGCGTTCGTACTCTGCCTGCAGTGACGCATTTTCTTCTTCCAGCTCTCTGTAAATTATCAACAGTAAGCTGCAGTATTGCCAACATATATGGAATGAGTTACAGCAGCGTTTCTCAAACTTTTTTGAAGTGCGGATCACTTTTTTAATTCAGAGCAGATCTGCGGACCACCTTACTCTTGTTCTCTTCGAAAGCAAATTTATAATTTTTGTAACATATTGTAATACCATATACTTATATTTAAAAAAATAATTAATTAATTAATTAAAATTAATTTAATTCAATTAATTTTATATTAGTATTAACTAATTAAGTTAATGTTCATCATCATCATCATCATCATCATTGGCGCTACATCATCATTGGTGGGCCTGGGCCTCCCTTAGTAATTGTCACCATCCGTCTCTATCTTGTGTAGCAGCCTTCCAATTCTTGCACCCCAACTTTCTGGCATCCTCTTCCACTCCATCAATCCACCGCAAGTGCGGTCGACCTCGTCTTCTCTGACCTCCCGGATTTGTTATTACAATTTTTTTGCAAGGTTCACTTGGGTCCATGCATATTACATGTCCTGCCCACCTCAATCTGCTAGTTTTAACTGTATTGATTATATTTGGCTCTCCTAGAAGTCTATATAATTCATAGTTGCATCTCCTCCTCCAGAGACCTTCCTCAAATGTTGGGCCATAGATCCTTCGCAGAATCTTTCTTTCGAAAATCTCCAGTCTTTTTTCATCATTTTTGGAGATTGACCACGTTTCTGCCGCGTATATCAAAACTGGTCTCACTAATGTTTTGTAAAGAATAACTTTTACTTTCCTGGATACAGCATGCGAACTGAAGTGACATTTCAAGCCGAAATATGCTCTGTTTGCTTTCATTAATCGATTAGAGATTTCTTTGGACATGTTATTATCGCTAGTGACCACTGATCCTAAATATGTAAAGTTGTCAACTTTCTCAAAATTATAATCGGATATCTGCAGGCTTAAGTTAATGTTAATAGAAGAAAATTAATTTTTTTTTTTTTTTTTTTTTTTTTTTTTTTTTTTTTTTTTTTTTTTTTTTTTTTAAGGTATTAGAGTTTGGATAGATAATCTTTAACTAATTAACTAAACAAAATAAATAAATATTGGTACTCGCATTAATGAGATGGATGAGCCTTCCGATTCTTGCACAGTTGTTCTATACTTGGATGTATGCTGGTAAGCTTAAGTCGGAGATCGTCATATACTCAAGTCAATTTCGGTACTTTGTTTGTATTAGAGTTAGTGATGAAAACCCTTTCTCATACAGATACAGTACGTAGAAGCAAGCTAAATTATAATCTCTAAAGCACCATTGTACAGTTCACTATATTCTCTTTTCACTTGTGATGAGGTCCAGAAATTAACCATACCTCCCGCTTCGAATTTAATTTTAAGTCCGGTCTCATTCGAGAGTTCAATTAACTGTTCTCTTTTGCTCAATGAAAGTTTGTTATTTTCAATATCGCAATGAAAGTGATCAGGAATCCATGAAAATTCGTCATATTTACTTGGAAAATAAGTTTAAAATTGTGACTTCAGAGTTGTATTATTGCTGTACGACATATAGTACAGTACGTGACCATTTCAATGTGCAGACTGGATGTCGGCAAAACTATTAATAAAGTCATAAATACATGAAAAGATTCGGTACTTTGGTCCTGTTATGAATTGGGGTGGTCCCTGGCTGGGTTACAGGTGCCAGATGAGCTATAGTGTGATGCGCAATTCGTTTGAATTTTATTTTTTCTTCTGTCTTTTTTGAAGGACCACAAGGGCAGACTTCGAGGACCATAGTTTGAGAAACGCTGAGTTACAGGAACCGGTACTAATAAACTACACGCTTTAGATAAGTTACCGGTACTAATTTTGTTTGTAAACTGCAGCAGTGATCGTACTGAGCTGGTATAAGCCAGTATGGCATACCGGAAGTAAAATATGTCAAAAAGCATACCAGCTGTAAAAATTTAGGCTAGACTGTTATTTAGTGAAGCTGAACACACAATCAATTACCGTACACTAACCAATAGTGTGCACTCACTCATTATTGTCTTTGGTCTCTCTCTGCACACTTCACCTCCATAACCCTCGGCTCAAGGTCGAGTGCTCCATGTCATGAACTCATGAGTAGGGCCCGGATTTTTCGAAAATGCATATGCGCATATGCAAATGTATATTTTGAGAGTTAGTGCATATTTTGAAGGTTAGTGCATATTTCGGCATTTATTTAGTTTATGTATGGTCAATTATCTGACATTTCTGAACGAACTCTAAATCTAGTAATGAATTTGTATGTCGGACATCCCTTGGCACTACAATAGCCTTTCTATTTAAGTGAAATGTTAACGGGACCACACTTCCAGTCTCACAATACATGCAGATAGATGGACGTTGGAGATCTTTTTCACAGAAGGAATTTTTTACATTCTTGTTTCTCAACTACTAATAGTTTATGCGGTGTTCTGTCAGATTAAACTGAAAATGCCTAAAAATAAGTCCACTAAATCCTTTTTAATGTAACAGTGGATTTCAGGACTATTCAACTGACGGCGATGTATGTATTGTCAAGTATGTGAGAAGACTGTGAAATGCGAGAAAAAGTTTTAACTAGAACAGCATTCGAAAACAACTCCACATCTCTGGTCAAAACAAAAGGGTAAGAACACGCAACAGGTACTTTTAACTCAGGTGAAATCACGGTCTGAAGTTAGTACATTTTCCGCTGACTTTTGTAAAGCTTTTGTATGCAGAACATTCCGCTGCATAAATTAAATAATCCATATCTACAATCATTTCTTCAAAAATATTGTCTTAATCAGAGGACACCAGATGAATCTACTCTTAGGAAAAATTATTTACTTTCGCTACATGCTTCTATCCTAGATTCAATACGGTCTGACATAGGAGGGAACTGTGTATGGATTTTGGTTGATGAATCCACAGATTCGTGTCGCAGATACATAGCGAACTTCATAGTGGGTAAATTATGTCCAAAAGAAGCCAGCAAACCTCATTTGCTTTCATGCAAAGTGTTGGAAAAAACCAACCACAGTACAGTTGCAAGATTTGGTTAGTGCATATTGTTTTGTTTTTAGTGCATATTTTCAACATTTTTAGTGCATATTTGAGGTATTTTCAGTGCATACCCGGGCCCTACTCATGAGTGACATAACAATAGTGTTGGCAATTGAATAAGTTTTAAATAAGTGCTGATAATATAGATTTCGCCTGTAGTATAGAGACTTAAAAATTACCATATTAACTGTTTGTTTAATGATAATCATTTAATCAATATCATTTAAAATTTTAATCGCAACAATGGACAAGCATATGATTTATCCGTTACTGAAACCAGGTGAGTCCAGTTTTTTTAGCTATCTTATTAATTATAGTGTAGCTACTTGTTTGTTTATAACATTTTCTTTTCAGGACACAGCCATCATACTCTGTAAGCCTACTCTCTCTTCGACATTCTTGCAGTAGTGCGCTATTTATATTCGCTATTTAGTTTGCGCAGGGGCAATGTCTAATTTAAGGAATCACCAAAATATTTGTATCACAGTACAAGTTTGTGCATAGTTCACTTCCAATTCGACCACTGAACTGTAGTACTGGTATGTCGGGTTTTAGGATAATATCAATCCTTCTTGGTTCTCAATCTCATGGCAGCTTTTAGCAAACAATGCGAACACAATAATAAACTAGTATGAAGCAAATCTGTGTTTTCATTATAAAATAACATGGATGAATATATAATATACTCATCCATGATAATACACTGAACACCTGATCTAAGATGGCGATTCAAAAGGCTTTGAAATATGTTCCTGAAACATGAGAAGTTGAAACAGTTGGCACTGACGTTGTAAACATAATCTTATGAAACAGTTACACCCAAAACTGTCTTAAAAGGAACAGTTTATCCCATCTCTAATCCACACTACCAGAAGTGAAATATATAAATATTAAAATATAAATAATGATAATAGAAGGAATAACACACACAGTGCATCTTTTTTTCGTTCAGTTTTTACAGAAATTTGTTAGTGAGCTGTTTCTTTGTTTAGCTGTATAATAAAATATAAATATAGTCGTATAATATATATACAACACAAAACGTATTAAACAAAACCACTCAGAATACAACTCCCCCTTGGGATCCGGTTTCCCGAATCCTGAACGATCATCGATGAGTTTGAAACACCCAAAGGAATTTCTAACTCCGCCTCACGCTCAAGGAAAGTTGTTTCCACTCCTCATCGTGGTTGCAACCGACTCAACTGTTGATAGTCCAGTCAGAGAATGCGTACTACAGAAATGATCCTGTGAAGTACGATTCTAATGTTGACTTGCTACTTCAAGGCTTAAAAAGGCTTTCAACTGTGTTTCAACTGCGGGAGATAATGCTTTCAAGCTATAATTGCTCCTACTGACATCTAGCGGTAGGAAGTTTGCACTGCTAACGCAAGGGACAAAGATCAATGTACTTGTAGATGGCGCCACTTACCATACACGAGCAAATGAATGTGGAGATATGAATCACTGTACTTATGCCAGCGGCTGTTCGCCAGAATGTCAATGTGCCAAGCAGGTACTGCATGAAGAAGCCCACATGGATAAATATACTTGGTGCACTGCTAGATGTAATAAGTTCTCCATCGTCCAACAGATGGCAGCAAGATCAGTTTCTACATTAGCACCTCTAGCATGTGCATCCTATTATATATTTATCCATGAAAATAATGTTAAAACTGGATGTGGTGGAATTAACAATATGGTTACAAAGCAAATAAGGATGCGGAAATTAGAGACCAATGCAGTTAAGGATTAAAGTTAAACATCCATATTTGTGTCCTACTCCTTACCCTTCTTCTGCACCTACTCGTTGTCTTTTCCATACTCATTGCTACATTAGCAATCACTGTCACTATTGTCACTTTACTGGTAATGATCATTGTTACGAAGTCATCGTGACCGATATAAAGTTAGTTAACAAATTTACATGATTTATCTTAAAGTAGTTTAAAGGGACAGAAGAGAACGAATAAGAAGAGACAGAAAGAACAACAGGAAAATGAATGGAGGAAAGAGTAAGAGATGGGAATGGACAAAAACGAAGATTGCAGATTGCAGAAATTGGTAATGAACGAGCCAAACTAATACCTTATCATGGCTTCTAACTCCTCCCTCTGCTCTTGGTCAATGGCGACCATTATTTGAACCGGACTGCGTGGCACTGGGACAGCATCTCCTCCATTCAGTGATTGGCAGTACTGAGCGATTAGCTGGTGTTCATCATCTCTGTGGAAAGTCAAGCAAGCAAATCTCATACAAAGGGTTTTTTCGGATCAAATTCTCGTTCATAAAGCATGTCATATAAGCAGAAAAAATATGTGGCAAGCTTTCATGGTTGCTGTCATATGTAGCAGGCAGAAAAACATTCAAGAAAGAGGAGATAAATAGAATTATGCAAAAAGGAATAATATTAATATTCCAGAAAGGTCTCAACAAAATTTTTACTTCATGCTATATTCATTTTGTAGTAAATATTTAGACAAAGACTCAATTCTTTTATTTACTTAATTCGTCCATAAGAAAAAATAGCACCAGTGGAGTAGAACATATAGTAAATTCCAGAACTGATGCTGCTTTTGCTATAGAATTTATTGTCCTTCATTATGACACATCCCTTTCTCTCCTGGCCTCTTGCCTATGTTGATGACTAACTTGCTCAAATTTTTCAAGCATGATGCAAGGAAATACAATGTGAGTGTTGTATGCTGCAATGAGTTCATTCTTTTTTTACAACGTGAATTCTATTTGAATCGTCTTCTTTTTAAGGGCGTAAGTCAGAAAAAGTAAATTTATGGGAAATTGAAAAAAAAAAAAATCTATATATATAATTTGAACTGGTAATGGAAATTACGGGAAAACGGCTGGACGGATTTTAATAAATGGCTCCTCATTTTGAAGCTTGGAACTCGAAGTTTTTCAGAAAAATAGTAGTTTTGAGTGAAATGTCAATTTTTAAACATAATTTTCCTATTTTCCAAAATCCACCTGTCGTCAGTTTTGAGAAATAGCTAATAGCATTCACTGCCGACTTGATATTGCCTTCGCTTTTTTGTAAAGGAGAAGTGAAGCGAGCATCAAGTCGGCCATGTTGCATTTCAGAATAAAACAAAACACATACTACAGTAAACAATATTACACGAAGGCCATGATCTGCAAGAATGCTGACATATTTAGAGCTCAAATTAAATTGGTTATTAAAAACTTAACTTACTAAAAATAATTTACAGGTTCGATTCTGTGGTGTGTAATTTTCTGGGTACAGCTGTGTATTGGATATTAAAAACTACAAAACTTGAGGTGGTTTGATGACATTATTACCATTAGAAATGAAATATTATCGTAGTTAATGCCATGATGTGACTATTTTTCATTAATTATACATATTAATGCTATATTGATGCACGGCCGACTTGATGCTCGCTTTGCTTCTTCCTTACCGGCCTTGACAATTCATGTTGATCCCTGTGTTAAAGCTGTAATCGAGAAAATGTGAAATTTCCGCCAGATGGCATTAGCTGCCAAGGTTCGCTGAGGAATGTGTGTATGGTTTCTTGTGCGATTATACTAAAATATTGTGCTTCTTTCTACTGGTGAGTGAGTTTATTGTGATGTGATTCAAAATGACGAATTGTTGTGTACCATTGTGTACTTCGAATAGAAAAAGAGTGAAGGAACAATATCATTCCACGAATTTCCGAGTGATAGAGAAAGATGCGAAAAATGGCTTAAAGTGATTTCACGCCAAGACTTCGTTCCAAACAGCAACTCCCCATCTTCAGTCGTTTGTAGTTTACATTTCAAGGAAGAAGATTATTCTAATAATGGAAAATTTAGACGATTAAAACCAAATGCTGTGCCAACAATATTCCATCATTACCCTAGGTATAAAGTGACAAATATCAAAATACCAAGACGAACGATTACTAAAACTGATCTCCCTCCACCAAAGAAATGCAAATCTTTTAGTAATATTGGTTTTTCACTATTTGAACAAGATGTCCCGAGTGGCTCAACATCAGTTAGTGACATTTCCTTCTTGCCAGTTGAAAATGACCATAAAGCCACGCAAACAGACGCTGTCAACATTGACGAGCTAAAAAGAAATATTAACAGATTGCGTGTGAAAATTACGCGACTTAATCGGGTGTTACAAGAGAAGCAAGATGAGATAACGAAAACAACCGAAAAACTCCAACTAATTGAAAGAGATCCGTTACATAAGGAACTGGAAAATGTAAAGAAAGATGCAGATGAAGGCAGTATTCATGCAAAATTTATCCTAGATCAGCTGCTTAATCATCGAAAGAGAATACCAAGGTGGAATAGTGAGACAATCAGAGAATGCATAATACTGCAATACATATCTCCTAAAGGTTATTCCCATATACGATCAAGAGGCTTTTTCAAACTGCCTTCTAAGAGAACACTCACGAGATATTCTGGCCCTACTGATTGCTCGTCTGGTGTTACTGCTTTGATTAAAGAAAGGTTGATCTTAGAGGCAAAAAACCTCACTGTAGTTGAGAGATTTTCATCACTTATTGTAGACGAGGCTGCAATCAACCCCAAGATAATATACGATCGCAAGCTTGATACTTTTTTTGGCTATAAGGAAGCAACAGAAGCACAAAGAAATGAGGATGAAATACTTGATATTCCCAAGAAAGAAGTAGTGGCTAATCGAGTCTTGTGTTTTGTTTTAAGGGGGCTCTCAACCAGCTACCGTACACCATGTGCATTTTTCTTCACAAAACAATTATCAGGACAAGAGTTACATATACTAACATTGCAAGTGATTAGTGAAGTCGAGAAATGTGGTTTTTATAGTTATTAGAATTGTTTCTGATAACCATAAAAGCAATACTACAATGATGAAGCATCTTTCAGGTGGTTCATTGAAACCCGTGACCACACACCCTTGTGATGGAAACAGAAAGTTATTTCTAAGTTTTGACCAGTGCCACATATTGAAAAACATCAGAACCCAATTCCTGGAACGTGAAATGTCTGATGGTACTGGAACAATCTCAGGGAAATATGTGAAATTGTTACACAAACTCCAAAACTCAGCGAATGAACTACAAAATTACACCTCTGTCATCATGTTGCTTAAACTGAAAATGTTACTATGTGTTATCTTCCGTGCTTTTAAACTCACGCTTTTACCATAATTAACAGCACTAAACATAATAACACTTATTATTTTCTTATTTATTATTTATAAGTGTTATTATTACTCTTTAAACATTTATTTTAATTCATAATGAGTATTTCTTCTGTGGACACCAGAGCTTGGCAGACAGCGCCTCATGGCGGAATTGAGAAATTACCCAATTTCAAGAAAACATTACTATTGTCAAGGCCGTATACAAAAAACCGAAGGGACATCAAGTCGGCCGTGATTGATGATATGAAAGTGAAACGTTTTGGGGTTATTTAAGTAGATGTAGAGAATAACTTAAATTAGATTTTGATTTCTATATTTTACTGAGTGGCGGCTAAATAGTATATATAGTATGTGTTACTGAAAGCTATAAAACTTACGTAAGATAATAATATTATTAAAAATCAAATATTTTTATAATTATTAATGAAGTGGGGTTGGGTGTTTTTCATATATTTAATGGCGGTGTGGTGTAGATATTTATATGCGTGGTTCACTTCAGTATTGGCTCGAGAGAGAGTATCTTTCATTGTTATGGAAGCAAATAACTTTCCGAATGTCTGGTATTCTTCATTGAAAATAAATCTGAAAAATGTTTATTTGAACGTCTAATGAACTTAGTTTGCAGCATTTGCTGCACAAGCCACTAGTATATATAATTTTTTAGAGGAAAACTAACTGACAATATAATTCCGGATATGTGAGTTGGTAGTCTAGGTTACATTATGTTGGTTTTTAAAGTAATTATACTCGTTATGCCGATAATTGAGGTTTCATTGAGATTTAAAATATGAAATCATCCGACCTTAAAAAAAATCAATTTGATAACAAGTAAAATCAAATAAGATATCGGTACAGATATTTTAGTGATATTCTTGAATTACTTTACTAAAAATCATACACAGTTAACAAACAAAGTGTATAATAATGATAAATGGAACAAAAAATAGGAAAATATCATGAATGATAAAAGAAATCAGCTTTTTCACTTCGTATGTACTGTTTTTGAGTCATCATACGTTGCATTGCTGTCTGTAGGCCAGCTGAAAAGTTGTTCATAAAATGACATATGCTCATTTGGGATATACTGCTTCATTTTTCCCAAGTCTTGAATTGTCTTTCTGTTTTATTGGCACTTTTCCTGCTGGGCAGACTAGGTTTGTTGATGGAGGAAGTGCAATGAAGAATGTGTGCTTACTAATTCATCGATATTACTGGATCCTTTGATATATCCAACTCTGTCATGTGTATACTCAAAGAGGAATAAGCTACAGATTGCAAAATTGATTCTCTCATTTCTTTGTTTGTTCTTTGTTTCTTTAGAAATAGCAGTCTTTTTATAATATTCTCCTGTTTTCAGCTGTTCCCACACAACCAATTGAATAGTTTTAAAATGGTGCGTGTCAATGACTACCACCCATTTAAAACAAATTGTGATTTTAACTGTTCTCTAACAATCCAACGAACAATGTTATTGGAGTCCTTTCAAACAAAAACGAAGAGTTTATCTATGTACTTTCGAAACTACGATGACAATGAAAATATTGAAAATGATGACTTACGCCCTTTAAAAAAAATTCAAGGAATTTACTTTCCCACATTTTCTCTGGATATTCTCTGTTTCCCTTGCCCTTGTAGTGTCTACACTGAAGCTTGTATACTCTGTATATGTTCGAAAAATCTTAGTTTATAGTTTCTAATTTTTCAATTATCAATTATCCCTCCTGATCTCCTTTCTAGAAATCCACATCGGTACTGAACACTTCTAACTTTCCTTTATTTGTTGCACCTCATTACTATGCATCACTATATATTCCTCATAACTGTATACAGTCATGAATTCAAGAGGTGAAATTCCCTACTAGATATTTCAGCTGCACCTAAACTAATTTAGATTAATTTTTAAGCGATGTGTGACAAATATAATATGAATTAGAAATTAAGGATTTCTCATTAAGGATCAGCGTAAAGAACAGTGACCCCCCTCCTACTCTATTTTAAAAATCATACATTTGATTGAACTATACTATATTACTACGTTTTTAACTTTCAAATTCATAAAGAAATGGTCTACTATCAGTGGCGAAGCTCTTAAGAGACTTTTGAGACTTAGCCTACCCAAAAAATTTGAGTTATTATACCTAGTAGCAGTAGTCCTATAAGCTCGTAATAATGATGTATCATACACTGTAATACTTTGTTTCACTCCGATTCTCCCGTATATTAACTTCATATGTGCCGCAAAATGGAGCACTAGGGCAGGCTCTCCTACATTTTGATTTCGACTATCATTATTACTCCGCCATTAATACATTATCGTCATATCATCATGCTACTAGCTAGAAATAGGTTATTTGGGTGAAATAAATAAATAAGTAGTAAATAAATAAAATAAATACATAAACAAATAAAGAAATAAGTAAATAAATAAAAAATAACTAAATGAAAAAATAAATAAATTAATTAATGAATAAATTAATGAACAAAAACATAAATAAATGAACGAATGAATATATAAATGAACGAATAATTGAATAAATAAATGAACGAATGAATGAATGAATAAATGAACGAATGAATAAATAAATGAACGAATGAGTGAATAAATGAAGGAATGAGTGAATAAATGAAGGAATGAGTGAATAAATGAAGGAATGAGTGAATAAATGAACGAATGAGTGAGTAAATGAACGAATAAATAAGTGAGCAAGCAAGCAAAATAAATAAATAAATAAATAAATAAATAAATAAATAAATAAATAAATTAAATTTAAATAAATAAATAAATAAATAAATTAATTAAATAAATTAAATTTAAATAAATGAATAAATAAATAAATAAATAAATAAATAAATAAATAAATAAATAAATAAATAAATAAATAAATAAGCAAACAAACTTTTCACAGAGAAAGGGAAACATCTGCTTTAAAAAATCAGATGATCATTCAGACCCAGATTATAATACAACACAAGAATTTAATTAAATTAATTAATATGAAAATTGTACTAATTTGGAAATTAGCATTATTAACTATACATAAATAATTGAGGTCAACTGATCAAATTTAGGTAACATGCAAATACTGCACTTATGCTACAATACTTTTATTATTTACATATTTCTTGCATTTTTATATTTTATTTGGGAAATTGTCTTTTATTCAGCTCTGAATACACTGCACTTTTTCTACTTTGTAATTTACTTTTTCCTATTAGAGGTCTCGTGGTCTGTTGAGATTTGGCTTTGCCGACACACTTGTAGTCTCAATCGAGATGTTGGGCCGCAGAGACATCTTTCAGTAAACAATGAAACATTATGGGGGCGAGAAATTAATGACTGATAAATAATTATGTGTGGAAGCCTCTCGCGAGCAGGTGCTTTTATGTACCGCAAAATTATGAAATGGAATCGCAGGCTGTATTTCCCTTCTCCAGGATAGAATCCATATTAAGACTTTTCAGATCTAATGAACAGCATGGAAACCACTATGCTACAGAGAAGGATATGTGTTGAGCCTTGCCATGGACAAGGAATGTGAACTGTACTGAAACTTTAGTTGAGTACATTGTCTAAGTATTTCACTAAACCTTTCTGGAATATCAGCCATAGAAATAAATTTTGTATTTACCTCTTTGTTAAATCTTTAATTTGTGTAGGTTACTGTGTGGGTGGGCGTGTGTTAAGCGATACATACGAGTCAGGGGTGGAATTACTCCTGGTGCGCAATTCCACCTCTGCGAGCCGCGATGCGTACATTTCTAGACGCGAGTGCATGTCCTGGCTGAGGGTAGAATGTTGTGGTGAGGGTGCCGGGCTCTCCAGGGCGTCGCCCTCCAGCACTGTCTGCACAGGCAAGTAGCCCACCCGAGGATGCTTCTTGAAGTACCGTTTCGACTTGAACTTGTTGCGAAGTGCTCTTGTGAAGTCCCTGACATCTTCACCAGATGTAGTCTTCGAGAAAGTGAGAGATGCAAATTATTGAAATGTATACATACAAGAAACAAACAATAGGATCTCCTATAAATAACCAAATTAACTAAAATAAAATCCACAGTTAGTCTGTTCAAGGGTCAAATTAACATATTTTCCAAACTAGGATGAGCCATGGAAGACACTCCACACCAACTTGCACCAAAGTATCACCATTTTTCTCTCTATTAATGAAAAAAATAATTTTTCACATGGAACTATTAAGCACACAACTTTATCAATTGCTAGAAATTGGAACTCGCTTCTGAGTGATGTAAGGGGTTGTTGGACGTAACTTCATTTAGGTCAAAATTACATAAATTCTTACTTAACAGTTCAATTACCGATTAATATTTGTTACAATGAAATTAACATCTGTCCATTCTTATTAGTACCATTAATTTCTCTAAATAGAATACAAAACCTCTAACGGTAAAATCTCATTACACTAATATTATTCTCATTATATAACTATATTTTAAATTTATATTTTACTCCCTATAACATAGTTCTAGTAAACTTCTATTAAATTAATTCTCATCATTTAAGCAACTAGCTATATCAACTTAATTATAATTATTCACATATTGCATATAGACTGAATTGTATTACATTAGCTCATAAATAAAGTTATTATTTTTTCGTATAGGTTTTATCACAAATTAAATAAAAATGTACTAGTCGTTAAAACTTAACTGAAGAATATTGCTGGAGAATCTTTAGTGTATTGTAAATATTCATAATTTAAGTATGTGTGTCGCTACTGTATTGATTAAGGTTGGTTGAGTGGAAGAGATGGCCTTATGGCCTTAATTCTGCCAGCGAAAATAAAACCGTCTTTTCTATTCTATAATATAGTTCCTCCATCTATAGTAATAATAACAACAACAACAACAACAATAATAATAATAATAATAATAATAATAATAATAATAATAATAATAATAATAATAATAATAATAATAATAATAATAATAATAGTGCTACATTTACGAATGTGAAGTTGGTTTTTTACTCTGTTATTTAACGACGTTAAATCAACTACTTTTTTTCCTCTTTCGTTTCTCTTTTTCCGTTTTCCAGTTTCTTATACTAGTATGTACGCAACACTCATGCCCAGGGCGGGACTCGAATCCATAATCTTTCAGACCAAGCAATAGAGACATGCCTTGCCTCTATCTCTTACGCCACCCAGGCCGACAAGGTGATAATGCCAGCAAAATGAGTCCAGGGTCCAATGCCAAAAGTTACCAGAATTTGCTCTTAATTGGTTGAGGGAAAACCCCGGAAAAATCTCAACCAGGTAACTTGTCCCAACCAGGATTTGAACCCAGGCCTGCTCGTTTCACGGTCCAACATGCTAACCATTACTCCACAGCATGGACTTACTAAGTTACTTAGAGTCGATGGAATTGATGATAGTGAGATGAGGCCGAGGATTTGCCACATGATTATAGACATTCAGCTTACAATTGGGCAAAACCTCGGAAAAAAGCCAATCAGATAGTTTGTCCAAGTGAGATTTGAACCCGTGCCAGAGTGTAGTTTCAGATCTCGAGTCTAACTCGATACTGTCTGAGCTACACCAGTGGCTCAACATTTAGTCGTTAATCTGATTGACTTGTTCAGTCAAGTGAAGTAAAACTGATAATAGGATATACATTTTTACTGAACACAAAAGAATTTGTAAATAGGATATTTGTAAACAATCAGTTCCTTTAATGAAGTAAGGCTCAAGTATCAAAGGAAAATAAATAATTATACTTTGATATTTTGTTATAAATGTAAGAAGAAACTTACAGCTGTGCAGTACTCTTGCATAGGATGAGTAAGTTTGTGATTCTTTGCTTTCCTCCCTGAGAAGAAACAGTTCTGACACATGTCGAAGTTAAAACACTTCAAACAGCGATACCTGAAAGAAAGAAAGAAAGAAAGAAAAAACAATGTATTTCACAGCCATCAGCCTGAAATTTATTTTAAGCTATGCCTGAATTCCTTTCAGCTGTGTCCCCTTGCAACAATTTTTGCTATGGTGCCTCATTGATATTTAGAACTAAAGCCTGAAAATGTTTTCAAAACAGAACATGGAAGTAAGCAACTAAATATGTGCAAAATTTGCTCATATGGACTACAAATATGCAACTGAAATAATTATATAATTTTAGTATTATACTAGAATAGGCATACAATGAATTTATGTTATTTTCTGCTGCTACAGTACGTATATAATGAAAGACATTCTGAGAATTTTCTCCGCAAAATTTTCTACGTCACAGGAAGTTATGATTATAGTCTGTCCACTAAATTTGGGTCCTGATGTAAACATTAATCACGTGCCAGTTATCGCAAGGCATTTTGTTTACAGAGCAGTACCTAGTGCACATTCTAAATCTATGTACTTATTCCTCATTTTTGGTCTGGGGTGTACAGGTCTAGTTTTTGGAGGGATAAGTACAGTCTGTTTTGTTTACATTGAGGTCCATTCTAAGAGTGAACGGAGTAAGGTAAACAGAGGTAAGCAGAACCCATAAATTGAATAGTTCAACTTTGACATTTAATAACTTGCTGAAATGAAATTAAAATTTTGTCTAAAATTTCAACAGGTGACCAATAATACCTTACCTAACTATGGTGAAGAAGAAAAGAAATTATGTTATTAAGTTGAGATCTACGAATGCAAAACATATTAGTCGGTTCATAGATTACACTTGCCCCCAGTACTGGGGTTAATGTAACCTAGTACCTTTCTGCAGCAAAGATCAAAATATGTCTTGGGGAAAGTAAATATGAAAGAATATTACATTCTATATAGAATGAAAATTGTATATTTTGGGCATTTAATACACTGCAAATATTAAAATGACAAAATGACACAAACTAAATAAAATGCATTTTTATGTTCCTAAGAAGTTTTGCGTATGTCAAATTGAAAGAATCAAAAGACATACAGAACGAAAATTTTATATTTTGGGCATTTAATACACTGCAAATATTAAAAAGACTAAATGCCACACAAACTCAACAAAAATGATTCTTTATGTCCCTAAGAATTTTTACTTAAGACAAATCGAAAGAATCAAAGAACAAATAGAAACAGAATTTTATATTTTGGGCACGAAAATGTTTCCACTCAAGAATGTATGTGAAGTAGTTTCTAGCAGCACGAACATTCGATAGTTGGCGCCACTTTACAAACTCGCCATTTTGCGTTTAATGGCATGGGTTATACCTGCCCCAAATTTACACTTACCCCGGTTCACCTTACATTTTGCAATAGCCATTACAATCAAGCAAAATGCCTTTTCTTAACAAATCTGAGCTTTAAAAACAAAGTACTCGTTTCTTTTCTGTAAAAATAGAAAAATAAGCATATGCACAATCAAATGTATGTAGAGCCATAGATGAGGACTAACTGTTAAAGAATGCAGCTTGTTATATGTTTCAAAAATAATATTAAACATACATCTTACATGTAAGTCTGCACTATCTATTTAAAAGAAACACAGACTATACAGGGTGATTCACGAGGGTTTACCGTCCCTTATGGAGCTTATTTCCGAAGACATTCTGAGCAAAAAAAAATCTCAATATTTTCAGAGTTAACGTACACTAATTTGAAGTGGTTAGTAAAATAACTTTTTTTCTTTTGTTTTATGGGTAAAAAATATTACAAATAGAGATTGAACTATTCATTTCTTTAATTGGCTAGTGTTCTGAAACTAAAAATATGTTGTTAATTGCTATGTACAGATTTTGTTTTTTAATTTTTAACTAAAAATTACATCATTCTTATGTATTCATCACAAAAATTGTTACAAATCATACGTCTTTAGGAACTTGATTCTTTATAGTTTAATTACGCATCCTACTGCACAGTCTTAAAGAATTTACAAGAGTGGTGTGATTTGTAATAATTGTTGTGATAAATGCGTAAGAAAATGTAATTTTGTAGTTAAAAATCGAAAAAAAATATCTGTACGAAGCAACTATGGAATTCACAACATATTTCTAGCTTCAGAATATTAGCTAATGAAAGAAATGATAAATGATACTCCTGAATAGTTCATTCTTTATCTGTAATATCTTTTTACCTTTAAAACTCAAGATTAACGGTATTTCACAAACAACTTCAAACTAGTATAATTCTGAAAATATTAAGATTAGGACAAATGTTTATATGACATTTTTTGCTATGGAAATAAGCTCCGTAAGGGAAAGTAAATTCTAGTGAATCATCCTGTTTACTGACTACATTCTCCGCAACTTACCTGAAGCCGACTATTGGATACTCCTTGCAAATGTTGCACTTGGCTTGGTGCTTGGCTGTCTCCGCGGCAGACAATCTGTGTAGAACGGGCAGCCACACCATGCTCTGGGGCTCCTGCTGCAGCCAGTTGAGGAAGTGGATCGCCTGCACAAGACAAAGCAATGTGATCTTATCCTATTGCCTGGTCTCCTTACGGATGTAGAGAGGAATTAACATGTTTTGTTCAGCACTATATCTGTGGCTGGGAGGAAAAAGGTCTTAAGTCAATTTTTTTTGTGAAAATGAGATTTTTATATATTCTGAAAGCAGAAACAATTCTCTATGGTAAAACGGCTAAAGTCGAATAAGACTCCTGGCTGAATTTATAGAGCGTTACCAAATGTCCTAAGTACTTTTTGAATCGAGCACACACAGAATAAAGGACTTAAGAATATTTAATATTTATTCCTTACAAACATTACATGTTTATCTTCCAAGCTTCCCTATTAAAAAGGTCTAACTTGTATTTTAGCTATTTTATCACATACTGATGCCCTTTCCTTTTAAAACTTTCAGCTGCAGGTAAACAGTCTTATATTGTTTAAGACCTATTTTGCATTCCTAACAATTTAAATTTCCCATTTACTTTGACATGAAAAAAAGTCTTATGTTTAAGTAGTCTCTGCTTCTCAGTTTGGGTTGTAGCCTTAAAAGGGCTAATCAAGAAAATAAAGAAATATAAACAAATAATATCCAGGAAAAACCTTTTAATTAAAAGAACTCTATAATTGACACCAAATTCAATCTTTCTATTGCTCTCCTGAAAAGTATACAATTTTTACTTAAGACCTTTTTCCTCCCGGCCACAGATATATAGAAATAAATGGTTCTATGCATCAAGGTAACTAGTGTTCTCTTCAGAATACTGTACATAAATCGGGAGAGGAAGAGAGAGAGAGTGAGAGAGAGAGAGAGGGAAGAGGGGGAGAGAGAGGGAAGAGGGGAAGAGAGGGGAAGGAGAACGTGAGAGAGGGGGAGGAGGCGAGAGGGAAGGAGAAAGGAAGAGAGGGAGGGAGAAAGAGAGAGAGGGAGGGAGAGAATGAGTGGAGAGGAAGAGAGAGAGAAGGAAAAGAGAGTGAGTGGAGAGGGAGAGGGAAAGAGAGGTAGAGAGAGAGGAAAAGAGAGAGAGGGAGAGAGTGGGAAAGGCGAGGGAGAATGAGAGGAGAGAGAGAGAGAGAGAGAGAAGAGAGAGAGTGGAGAGGGCGAGGGAGTGGGAGAGACTCGGGCAGCCAGGCAAAGAGATCTATTAATTTCAGACTAATAGAAGCCAAATTGGTAGAAATAATTTTCTATTACATATACATTAATTATATTGAATAAATACAAAAGTACTTCTTTACCTCTATGGAGGTTTTATCTTTTCCTGCTTTTTCAAAACAACTGCGGACTGATGGTTCAATGTTGGAGCCTCCAAAAGCTGCGACTTCACCCAGTTGCCGGGGCACCTGAATGCAATCATGCAACAGTAATCCCAACTTGCGTTGATCCACTAAACGATTTGGATCCGCAATCAGTCGGAACAGATCTGAAAGCAAAATTAAAAATGATATATATGATATTTATTATAGATCACAGACAAAAAAAAAAAAAAAAAAAATATATATATATATAATCATTGAAACCTTACATTACACACTTCATAATTTACATACAGATATACAATTTTTAATATAATTACTAAACTTAACTACTTAATATAAGATGTTTTATCTTGCACTTGCGACTAGTTTTGTGCAAGACTCAACTCATTTTATTATGTTGTTACAATTAGTCTTTGCTCACTTGGCTAAGTTGTACTTCAAGTTTCAATCTACAATGTGCAGCTATCATATATAAATCTTCCATTATTCTAGTATATTTAAAACTTTTGAATATATATGTTTTATTATATTTATTGATAGTAGGCCTACTATTCAAAAACTAAACTTTTTTTCTTATCCAATTTTTTTCTCATTCAATTCTAGCTATTTTATTTATTCTTTCTAGTCTAATTTTTTTGACCGAAAAAAGATACAGACCTATTTGTCTTTGTAACTTTATGTTATTATTATTCATAAGTTTTTCTTATAGCTATTTCTTTATTCATTTGTAGGAACTTTTCATTTATAAATTTCATCCGTATTTCTTTTGTATATTGACATTAAAAAACAATATGAATGTCATCTTCTCTGTGTCTACATAATGGGCACGTGCCTTTATATATATTACCTCTAAGATTAAAAATAATACTTACATATTGTTACAGCAAAATAGCCAAATTAATAAAAATTATATCTCATTGCCTTTTAACAGATTACAGATATTTGTTATGATTATTTCTCTTACCTATATAACAGTTCATTTAGACATTTGCTTATTTCAACTACTACGGAACAAAAAAATTAACTATAAACATCCTCAATTACATTACAAGTAATTTAATTATAACCAAAGTAGAAACAAGGAGGACATCCTGAGTCGACAAGGAGGGAAAGTAAAGAAGAATTGGATGGGCTAACTACTTGTGATGGGAGGAAACGAGGAAATAAGGAACCGCAAAACTACAGCCTACGGAGTTGGTGCTTAAGGGGGAGGGAGTGATAAAAGCGTGGCAAAAGACATAGAAACATAAAGTAGGTGTACAATCAATAATAGTGACTAACAAAAAGTAATCGGTGAATAAATGAATAAGTGAATTAGAAACTAGAGAAGTAATAAATGATAAGGGAGGTGACAAGGGGAAATTGGAAGTGTTTGTAAATTGGGGATGAAAGTGAAAGTTTACTAATATAGGAAGTGCTTGCAAAAGATAGTGTACAATCAGGAAAGTTTTAAATGATGGAGTTGGGGGGGGGGGTACTTCAATATAAATAGACAAAAGAATTGTTGAGGTGGTCGTTGGAAAGATGAGAAAGATTTAAAGGTAGAAGGTAGATAGTTGATAGAGGGTATATATTAGAGATGAACAAAACTATCTGCCGCTCTCGCTCGCAGTGTTCGTTGCATTTGTCTTTCGAGTCTCAGTTCGTCATTCTCGCTGCGCTTCGAGTCTCGCTCGTCATTCTCGAAATAGCATTTGGTCGGCATGGAAAGATTTCGTAACTTTGAATAACATACATCATTGAAATAAATAACATTATAAATGTGAAAATGAGACAAAAAGACAAAACAGAACAGTATCTTAGTTATCAAAATGTTCTGGTTCTATTACAAGATATTAACTATGGTTATATAAATAATAAAAAAAAAAAACAATTCTCAAATAAATTTGCATTTCTAAGAAACATAAAACATAATGTTAATATCTTTTTATTTGAGATTGCACACTTGATCTCAAATATATGAAAAGAAAATTCCTAGCCTTTTAATAAGGGCCTAGCAATTAAATAAAGACTGGGGAACGGATTATTATACACTGAAAGGTAGAGATGATGTTTCAAATAGGCTACTTGATTGTTTATACATATATAACAGTTGCCAAAGTAGATAAATATTCACTCAGGTATAAACAACTGTTGCGATTCAAGGCTGCTTGACGTTCAGGACTTCGGGAGTGATCAATCTCGACGTCTCGAAACACTCACAAGAGTCTTTACGTCAACGACGCGACGACGTATGCAACATTGCGTGCGGGTTTTCGGCTTTGCAGGCGCTGTTAGTCTTGCTTTCTCGATAGTTGTTCATCTCTAGTACATGTTAAAGTAGTACGAGTAGTAAAGATCAAATAAACAGACAACGCACGTCGATGAAATTGTAATTAGAAGGTTATGGGAAGCCTGAATACAGAGACCTGGTGGCGACCCAGAACTAGATAAAAGTTTTAGAAATAAATATATCATAACCATAGTATTTTCTGTAGGAGAAAGAGAAAAAAATAGAACTCCAAGGGGAAAAAAAAATCCGCTCACCTATCAGTTAAGATAATGGATAGTTGGGGTTCTATTGAAAAGCAGTAATTTTATTTGCAGTGATCAGCGTTAACTTACTTTGGGTTACGGGATTAAAGTTGGTATAGTACCATTGATGTTATACTTAATACTTACATCTATATTTTTCTTCTAGATGTCCCTTACACAGTAGAACAAGTCCTACTTTGAAGGAGAGAACTCGGATTTGTCCTGTGCGTTGGCTGGAAGTAGGCAGAAAAACACAAAATGAACTACAGATACAATGAAAAGTAAAAGTTAACCTATTACAGTAAAGTTTAGGGAAGGAATACTGGCAGGTCGCAAAGATGATAGATGGATTGACGGATGAATGGATTAAAAGTAAACAGTGGAACAAACTGACGTTCATTTAGGCCATTCCACAATTTAATTTTGATGTACGTGGTAAATTTTACCTGGCATCTGCTTATTTATGTACAGGGTTCTTTTATGTCCCGTATAATCTTTGAGCTTTCCAACTTTAATTTCATTTCGAAGTTATAGATCTATTCAGCATCATTTTTTACCTTAGGGTTCCCAGACGTCCCGCAAAATACGGGATCGTCCCGTTTTTCGCTAATGCGTCCCATTGTCCCGAGAAAAATCTTCGGGACAGCTTTCGGTCCCGTACTTTAGAGTTCTAAACTGAGAAAAAACGGAAAAGTTACAATGTGTATTCTACATTACAAATTACAAACACCACACTTCATCATTACAGGTGACTGTAGATAGGCTATTATGAAACAATATTATTGTGAGTTATTAATTTCTTAAGGCGAGTGATGGCAACACCAAACGTTTAGATAAAGTCTGAGTGGATCATTTGAAAAGTAGTCTGAGTGGATCATTTGAAAAGTACTGAAGGAGAACTCTCAAATTTGAAGAGGATAGCGGAGTTAATTATGTGTATCCCTGGAACAAATGCGTGTGTCGAAAGATTATTTTCTAGCATGAACGCTCTATGGACTAATGAAAAAAATAAATTGTCTGTAAAACCAGTAAAATCAATGCTTGTTGTAAAATAATTTTTCAGTGATGACTGTGTTGCTTTTCATGACATGACCTTCAAAATAAACGATTGTTAAGTGAAATTCATTCTTCAGAGAAATATTGCAAGGCCAAGGTGGATTGATTTATACCATAAGAATATTGTCACATGAGTAGAGTATTTTGTAGCTATTTCTGTAATAACTTAGTAAAAGCATAATTAATTGATTAACTAGCGGACTTACTCGTGTTAATTATGTAAGATTTGTGCGGCTTACAGCTGTTTCAGTGCTTCACGCACCATCCTCAGAGCCTACTAGATCTCGGCGTCATCTCGAACTTCTCTGCCTGTTATGCGGGTGTGTTTGATTGTTGAAAAGTGTTGAAGAGTGGAGTCAAATAGTGTGTGTGTACTGAAACTGATCTGTGTGTTGAGAATTTGATCGGGGTGTGTTTTAGTGTGTTTGTATATTTCGTATTGTTCTAGTGTGTTGAGTTTTTGGTTCTTGGGTTGTATGTGTAGGATTTCCATGTAAGTAACGAGTAAGTCCACTAGTTAATCAATTAATTACAGTATATTCAAGTGTTAAAAGTAGTGTACGCAAGATTCAAAATGAATTAGTAAAAGCAATTTGAAGGCAACTTAGACAAAGAAGCTTAAACTTAATGCAAATATGCTCCATAACAATTTTGTTTACTATTTGTTTACTTACCCTAAGTTAGTTTCTTTTTTATTTTAGTAGGTTAGTTTACGACGCTTTATTAACATCTTAGGTTATTTAGCATCTGAATGAGATGAAGGAGATATTGCCGATGAAATGAGTCCAGGGTCCAGCACCGAAAGTTACCTAGCATTTGCTCATAGTGGGTTGAGGGAAAACCCCGGAAAAAACCTCAACCAGGAAACTTGTCCCGACCGGGAATCGAACCCGGGCCACTGGGTTTCGCGGTCAGACGAGCTAACAGTTACTCCACAGGTGTGGACCTTTTAGTTAGTAAAGTGTTCGTGTAATAAACTTTACTACACACACATTGAAAGATTGGCTTATTTGATGGGTGCGCAAACGAAACTTACTAAGTGATAACTGATAGGACTCCCGTATTTTTTTCCAATATGTCTGGGAACCCTAATCCAGTAATATAACCACTAGAACAACCGAGAACGACATATAGTACACTCTTATATTATTTCCATTCAATTACCACAAATACAGCCGTAAATGACAGATTGGACTCTTGCTGCGTCTCAAAGTCAGCTGTTTGTAGTTGTTCTTTGCAGTTACATCTTTTCGGTTATTTTTAAACAGCAGAATGGTGAACATTTTTTTAAATGAAATCTACGAGTATCAAAGGCATGCTAGAGGAGAACGTGGGTAGAAAGTGGGCTGCGTCTGAGAGCAGAAAATAGTCCCTATATTCTTTCTCTGAACTCTACTGTACCGACGGACCATTAGTCACACAATTAGAACGTCGGCTTTGTGTGGAGATCTGAGTTCAAATCCCAGCAACTGCACAAACACACACAACACACGCATAAAAAAACACACACAAAGCAATGGTTATTAGAGGAGAAAAATTAGCTCCGGCGCCCGGGATCGAACCCGAGTCCTTGGTTCTACGTATCAAGCGCACTGACCACTGAGCTACGCCGAAGTTCAATCCACAGCACCGGATTGAATCCCTCTCCTCTAGTGTTTTTCCCTTTGTGGCCTTATTCCAGGTGTGACATGCGCTTGGTACGTAGAACCAAGGACCCGGGTTCGATCCCTGGCGCCGGAGCGAATTTTTCTCCTCTAACAACCACTTTAACCATAAGAGGTAAATTCTGTAGAACCAAAAATTAATCCTTACATACACAAACAAAAACACACAAAAACACACACATAGAGGCACAAAAAACACACACTCCCATAAAAAAGAAAAACACTCGCATAAAAACACACGCACATAAAACACAACAAAATATATACACGCAAAAAAACACACACATAAAACACAACAAAATATATACACGCAAAAAAACACACCCACATAAAACACAACAAAATATATACACGCAAAAAAACACACCCACATAAAACACAACAAAATATATACACGCAAAAAAACACACACATAAAACACAACAAAATATATACACGCAAAAAAACACACGCACATAAAACACAACAAAATATACTGATGCAAAAAACACACACACATAAAACACAACAAAATATATACACGCAAAAAAACACACACACACATAAAACACAACAAAATATATACACGCAAAAAAACACACGCACATAAAACACAACAAAATATATACACGCAAAAGCACACTCACATAAAACACAACAAAATATATACACGCAAAAAACACACACACATAAAACACAATAAAATATATACACGCAAAAAAAACACACGCACATAAAACACAACAAAATATATACACGCAAAAAAACACACACACACATAAAACACAACAAAATATATACACGCAAAAAACACGCACATAAAACACAACAAAATATATACACGCAAAAAACACACGCACATAAAACACAACAAAATATACTGATGCAAAAAACACACACACATAAAACACAACAAAATATATACACGCAAAAAAACACACGCACATAAAACACAACAAAATATATACACGCAAAAAAAACACACGCACATAAAACACAACAAAATATATACAAGCAAAAAAACACACACACATAAAACACAACAAAATATATACACACAAAAAAACACACGCACATAAAACACAACAAAATATATACACGCAAAAAAATACACACACATAAAACACAACAAAATATATACACGCAAAAAAACACACACACACATAAAACACAACAAAATATATACACGCAAAAAACACACCCACATAAAACACAACAAAATATATACACGCAAAAAAACACACGCACATAAAACACAACAAAATATATACAAGCAAAAAAACACACACACATAAAACACAACAAAATATATACACACAAAAAACACACGCACATAAAACACAACAATATATATACACGCAAAAAATACACACACATAAAACACAACAAAATATATACACGAAAAAAAACACACACACATAAAACACAACAAAATATATACACGCAAAAAAACACACCCACATAAAACACAACAAAATATATACACGCAAAAAACACACACACATAAAACACAACAAAATATATACACGCAAAAAACACACGCACATAAAACACAACAAAATATATACACGCAAAAAGTCACACACACAAACACACTTGATTTGTTCTGAAAAATGATTTGTTCTGAAAAATGACTTGTTTTGGGGTAAGTTTGAAATTCTTTCGTATTCTTAAAAGTCTAGGTGGTTCAATAAATAAGGTATCGGGTGTGATAAATGAATAATAAATGGTTTCTCCGTTTTACAAATAATTACTTTCCACATTCAGACATTTATGACTATCATACACATTTTTTTAATAAATCAAAAAGAAAATCGCATTTTCATCACATAGATACAGGCCTACACAACAGCTTTAAGCTCTGAAGTGTGCTACTAACTTTTCAGTTTTTTCAACACCAGAAAATAGTGAAATCTCTGAAAGCGGAAACATATTTACAGAACCACGTAATTATAATAATTCAAAATGTAATGTATTTCAGTGGGCCAAGTTCAGTTACCTGTCATACACATTGAGCAGCCAGTTGATGGCGAGGTCCAGGCAGAGTGGCACGTTAACAAGGCTGGGATTATCGGCCGAAATCAGTTCGTAAAGGGAAGTGAGTACAGTCACCATGTCAGGAACATCGATTAGCTTATCATTTTGTGCTCGCAGACCATGAGAGTCGAATGACTCCAGAGCAGCTGCTAGGCTGAGAAGATCCACTGGAAACGAAAACCAAGCCTTCAAGTGAAAGAAATGCTGCTAACTGCTAAGCAAGCGTCATCTTACATTGGTTTAAGGCAAAGAAAATCCTTAGCATGCTTTCATTTGAAAATGATTCTGTTTGCCATTATACTCGGCTATTATCCTATAATACGGCTTACAAATTCCACTTTATAAGTGTCCATGTCTCAGAAGTGGCGTAATCTAATTTGCCAAACTAGCAGAATCAGGAGATTTTTAGTTGACAAAATCAGAAGATAATGTGGAAACCAATAAATCCTAAATTCAACTTTGAACCGATCAGAATTTCAATCAGATTCTACACCAGGGCCGGGCATGAGAGCGGCTCCATTTAGCCGGCCAGAGCTGCTCTCGCTCCGCAAGGCAAGCTGGAGCAGAACGCTCACGTAGTGGCGGACTCGCATTACAGCTACTTTCCCTGCATTAATATAACAAGAGCCACGGTTGTTCTAGTCATTCAGTCTGCCAGTACATAATAGTTTATAAGGATATTACATCAATCCATTGTACAGTACAGAATTTATAACACTCTTATTAATTTAATGGAATAAACTTCGCTCTATGCACATACACAAATCATTAGGCTTATTTACGTAACCCATACGCACATACTGCAATCTCCTCACCACGGTTCTACGAGACAGGCGTATGGCTTCCACTTCCCCTACTTGCTGTGGACAGAGTTCATCTGCCAATATAATTAAACATCGCTTGATGAATTTACCTTCATGAATGTTTTCAATTCCTTTGCAATTTTGTGGAAAATATATAATATATAATATGATATGAGATGATATGATATATGATATGATAGGCCTATGATATGATATGATATGATATGATATGATATGATATGATATATGATATGACAAGATATAATATAATATAATATAATATAATATAATATAATATAATATAATATAATATAATATAATGTATGATATATGATATAATATAATATAATATAATATAATATAATATAATATAATATAATATAATATAATATAATATAATATAATATAATATAATGTATGATATATGATATATAATGAATTTTAATATACTGTACTATGACATATGAATCCTCTAGATTCAAAACCCTCTAAATACCATTTTGTTCGTAATTGAGTTACGCCCACATATTGCTTGCTAAGAATAAATTCGAATGATTTATACAGTTTTAATTTAAAAAGCCACTAAATTTGAAGCAAAAGTTTGGTTAAAAGTCACTGTTAGGTTGAAAATTGCCTCTATTGGCCACCAGATACTGTTAAAATCCTTCAATTTATGAAAGTGGGGATTTTGAATCTAGAGGATTCATATAACATAATACTTGTATAATTTAAAATTATATATTACGAAATGTATAATAACTTATAATGCAATATAAATATCAAATAGATACTCTAATATAATGCACCTGAGAAATTTTCTTTAAGTTGTATTAATTTATGGCGTTCATTACCAACATATTTGTCATATTCAGTAGCATGTTGTAAAGAATAATTCATTCATTCATTCATTATTAGCACTGCAGCCCATGAAGGGCCTGGGCTTCCTTAATCAGAAGAAACCATTCATCTCTATCTTGAGCCCGTTGTCTCTATCTCTTGCATCCAACTCTCCGCAGATCATCTTCCACATTCTGAAGCCACCTCAACCTTGGTCTTCCTCTCTTCCTTAATCCTCCTGGGTGTCCGTATAATGCCCGTTTAGGTAATTGACCTTCTGGCATACGTTGTAAAGAATAATGCCGTTGGATATTGAACTTCTTAATCAGCTGGAGTGTTTTATGACAAATTAAACACTTTGCTAATCCACTGCTCTCTACCAAAAAGAACTCCTCCTCCCATGATACATTAAAAGCATTGGGAGTAGCGGGCCGCTTTAGTGTATGAGCGCAAGCTCCGTCTTTAAAGTTCGCCATCATACTGCAGAGTCACCACTGCACCGACACTGAATGACGTACAGTATGCATACGTCACAGCGCTCGCAAGACCGGTTCTTTAAAGCACACAGCGCTCATTTCTCAGAATCACGTAATGTGCCCAGCCCTGTTCTACACGAAAGAAAGGCGATGGAGTAGACGTTGGGTTTACATTGCATTTATCTAATCTGTCTACATTTTAATTCTATAATTTAAATTCAGAAAAAGAAATCAAGAGTAATTTCCACTTTTTACTGATCCTTACAAATTTCGTTAAGGCAACTCTGTAGAAATATAGGTAAATTAACGGGCCTTAAGGAAATCTGAAATAGATATAGTAATTTTATTTACTCTGGAAATAAGGCTACATACTTACAGCATAATCTTTTCTGAACAGTTCTGAGCTTCATGGCTGTCCTGTATGCTGAGAAGCGTACTTCATTGAGGTCAGAGAGAGAATTCATTAGCTCAATCATCTTGGGATGGTCCCAATGTGTAGTTTCCAACTGATGACTAGAAGAAAATGGAATATCAGATATCACTGTGCGTATTTAAGGTCTTTATGTAACAGAAGGTTTACTATAATTATATAATATAATGTAGTGAAACGCACAAAAACGAGTGAAACAGTAAAGAAATAACATATTTATAGACAAATTTTCAGTTGGAGAAATATTTTTTTTTTTTAAATTCTGCTGCATACATTTTTTGGTTACTTGTCTCAGGAGAAATGTAAAATATTTCAGGATAATGTACGTCGGGTTAATCTACATGGGCGAACTTTTAAATGAGGAAAAGTAGGCCTATTATAGACGTATTTCTACATTTTAGAACATTGTGATAAAAGGCATTGTTGATAATGCTGCATATTGTGTTGTTCCAATAAGTTTATTTCTCAAGTGCTGTCAAAGAAATCATGATGTTACCAGACGACACTTCAAATTCTTTGTTACATTCATCTAAAAAAATTCGTGGACTGGGTATACTGTGTGCAGAATGGGAAGCCAGTATACAGCATTTTAATATCTGCAATCGTCTTCAGCCCCTTCATGATCCACATTTACATCATATACGGGATCTTGAAGAAGAGAAAAATTCGGCCCTTGCAAAACTTAATTTTACTAAATCGTCTCTTCCTCCAAAGACCAGTGGGAGGAAACTTAGAGAAATTCTAAGAACGAGATCTTTCCAATCTTGGTGTCAACTGCCACATAAAAGGAAAGGAGCGATTATGTATGGTGAATGCCCTAAAACTAATTCATGGATGTCCAGCAAAAAACCTCTTTCAGCATCTGAATACGTCAATGCGGTGAAGCTTTCTTGCAATCTTATTCTTGTAAGATCCGTTCCTGGCAGATCATTTAATACAACCCGTTGCAGGCATACTGACTGCAACGAGACAGAAACTATTGGTCACGTATTGGGATTCTCCAGGAAAAGCGACCTGCTACGGAACAACAGACATCATAGAGTGAGGAAAAGTATTGCAGAAGTCCTAAGACACTTTGGTTGGAAGGTTCACGAAGAGCTTCATTGCATTTCGGCTGCAGATTCCAACAGGCGCGCGGATATCATAGCCATCGACAGGGTTAAGGATAAGACCATCCGCTTTGAGAGAAATCTCTCACAAGCGGAACGAGGTCAACAAGGAAAAGCAAGAGATATATGAACCATGCTTACCTTTCATCTCTTCTAAATATAACATACCTGTTAATCAGTGGGTCGTCAAAGGTATGACATTTGGAGCGAGAGGTTTCCTACCACAGTCTACCTACCAACTATTAGTGAAATTAAAATTCCAAGTCTTTCCAATACAAAATATCCTATTACAAATTCTTAAGGACCCTTTACATATCATCAAATATCATCTATATTTTCAAGAAAGGTAATTTTGTCATCAAGCGAATTCCAAATCCAAAATTTAGTATTTTTTTAATTAATCGACTTAAAAAGCATAACTGTTCTGTATTCTGGATCCTTGTGGTCACCCTCACTGGAGGGCTGATGATTTAATCAAATCCTTCTCTCTCTCTCTCTCTCTCTCTCTCTCTCTCTCTCTCTCTCTCAGTGAGAAAATAAAATAATTACACAGGACGAATTACTAAGGTTGCTGTTCTTATGGATTCCATGAATTCTAAATTCATATCAGGTACTGATACCAGTTCTCTTTCCGACTTCAATGAAACACTTGGTAGCTTACCATTTTCAGATAACATCCGGTAAACATGGGAAAACACAAAGATAGATGGAACCCTTCGATTGGGAAAATGTCTTCTGTACTCCTGGACAGCAGTCAATGCATTGCCATCACAAAATCCATAAACAAAAAGTATATCTGCATATTCATTATAGCGAATACATGAAGTAAATGTGAAGTGAACATGTATTCAGTTGTGTGTATTGCGCTGATGTTGCGGTGCTCAGTGTGTAAAAGATCTGGCGTAACATGTCAAGTATACTGGATGTTCAGTTCAAAATGTGTCATGGCTCGCTGTATGCCGTCATGTGGCTAGCCGATGAGCCTAGAGAATTCAATCTTCCTACACTTCCGCAGAGGCGTATTACCTTTATGCCAGATAAGTTGCCTAGCAAGTACGGCGTTCATTCTGAAGAGTACTTACCGATACGTACGGTAACGCCGGATAGTGGCAGGAATGTGAACTGTATGGAAACATGTGCTGAGGTTAGTTTTTTTTTCCTTACTGCCGGGATATGGGGAGAGGGTTAAGACGATTACTTACGTATTTGTTGACATTAACTTCGACTGTCAACATGGACACGGAGCATTTGATTTGTATTGTGGAATGTTGCCGTTACCGATGATAACAAATACCCTGCGTATAACTTGCCCGCGCAAAACACAGTTCGAAAGAGGTTATGTAGCACACAGACCGTACAGACCGCCATCTGTTGCTAAGACATTCAAGTTATACCGTACAAGTTGTCAAGTTCACATTGAACGCCTTAATTAATAGGAAACTTCTCTGACATAAAAGCTGAAACTCGCTTCAAATCGCTGACTCACAACAGTGACGTCATGACACACTTTGAAATGAACACCCAGTAGTATACGGAACCGCAAGACATTCCAGTATTTTTCCTCTTTAATTTCATCTCAACAGTTAGACTTCGGACATGTATATCAGGTTAAATCGATGTAGGTTAACCCAAACTACATTCGGTATCAGAAATAACTAAAATGCTCTCTCAATTAATATCACTCAATAAAAGAATTGTATTCAAATGGATACCATCCCATTGTGGAATCCTGGGAAATGAGAATGCGGATGCTTTAGCAAAGAAGGGCAGCACTGCTACTTACAGACCTGTTACTAAATCTACGTATTACTCTGTGAAAAGATTTATTAAATCTACATACTTAGACTTCAACAAACAAAATTTAATAAGACAATCCCAAGGGAAAAAATGGAACTCTCTGCATCAAAATCCACAGTTAATTCCCGATTTACCACGAAAATCGTCTGTAGCTGCATTTAGATTGGCAACAGGCCATGATTGTTTGGCCAAACACCTGCATAGAATTGAAATATATCAGTCCCCTAACTGTCCATTGTGCAACTCAAACCAAGAAATGGATTCGGAACACTTCAAAATCTGTGCTTCAGTGGCTGGTCATGATAATATCTTTGAAAAATATTGGAGTGCAAGAGGTCAAATGACTTCATTGTCAAATGCCTGGCATTAAAAAACAACAAGACAACAACAAAATCATATCTGCATATTCATTATAGCGAATACATAAAGTAAATGTGAAGTGAACATGTATTCAGTTGTGTGTATTGCGCTGATGTTGCGGTGCTCAGTGTGTGAAAGATCTGGCATAACATGTCAAGTATACGGAACCGCAAGATGTTCAGTATTTTTCTCCTTAATTTCATCTCAACCGTTAGACTTCGGACATATGTATATCAGGTTAAATCGATGTAGGTTAACCCAAACTATATTATCCTTAAGTATTTTAGATTTTTCCTGTAACACTCTGTATGTGGTAAAAATTAAGACAAATATCGCCTATTGTAAAAGCAATGATAAATCATATTTTAAACATTAATACAATACAAATAATAATTTTATAAATAAATAACCTGATTTCGCAACAAACACAGGCGATGATCTGGAGATAAGAACTAAATGATCTAGTGCAGTAACACTTGCATGAGAAATTACTGAAACTACGTACTTAATGTAATAAGGCACTTTGTTTGCAGTAATGGCGCGTTCCCATGGGTGTTCAACGGACGCAGATAGGAAGCCCTGGTTCGGTGGAGATCCCTCCTTCCCAAAATCATTGAGCTGCTTGTAGCGGTCGTCCACAGCCATCTGAAGGAGTTTCCACCTATAGCGTTCAAGTACAGAAACACGTTAGACGAAGGAATGTTGAAGTGTAATATTACAACTAGTAACAAATATAACATAAATGAATATATTTTGAAGAGGTGGAGAAGTTAAAATATCTGGGAGCAACAGTAACAAATATAAATGATACTCGGGAGGAAATTAAACACAGAATAAATATGGCAAATGCGTGTTATTATTCGGTTGAGAAACTTTTATCATCCAGTCTGCTGTCAAAAAATCTGAAGGTTAGAATTTATAAAACAGTTATATTACCGGTTGTTCTGTATGGTTGTGAAACTTGGACTCTCACTTTGAGAGAGAGAGAGACAGAGATTAAGGCTGTTTGAGAATAAGGTGCTTAGGAAAATATTTGGGGCTAAGAGCGATGAAGTTACAGGAGAATGGAGAAAGTTACACAACGCAGAACTGCACGCATTGTATTCTTCACCTGACATAATTAGGAACATTAAATCCAGACGTTTGAGATGGGCAGGGCATGTAGCACGTATGGGCGAATCCAGGAATGCATATAGAGTGTTAGTTGGGAGGCCGGAGGGAAAAAGACCTTTAGGGAGGCCGAGACGTAGATGGGAAGATGACATTAAAATGGATTTGAGGGAGGTGGGATATGATGATAGAGAATGGATTAATTTTGCTCAGGATAAGGATCAATGGCGGGCTTATGTGAGGGCGGCAATGAACCTCCGGGTTCCTTAAAAGCCAGTAAGTAAGTAAGTAAGTAAGTAAGTAAGTAAGTAAGTAAGTAAAACATAAATGAAAATTAACTTAAAGTCCAAAGGAGTTATCGTCAATTTGTGATAGAAGGAACTACAGGCAAACCAAGGAAAAGAAATTGTCCTTTCCCATTTTACCTTAGGCAGTAGGTTCGGATTATCGACGTTCTACTGTATTAGCATAAATTACGAAGAAATCTGGTATTCATACGCTCAAAAAAGAACTAGAAACAATATTAATTACATATACAGGGACGAAGAAAAGATCTGAATGGGTTTCAATATTTCTAACAAGAATGCGAATGCTTTAGCAAAGAAGGGCAGCACTGCTACTTACAGACCTGTTACTAAATCTACGTATTACTCAGTGAAAAGATGTATTAAATCTACTTACTTAGACTTCAACAAACAAAATTTGATAACACAATCTCAAGGGAAAAACGGAACTCTCTGCATCATAACTCACAGTTAATTCCCGATTTACCACGCAAATCGTCTGTAGCTGCATTTAGATTGGTTACAGGTCATGACTGTTTGGCCAAGCATCTGCATAGAATTGGAATATTTCAGTCCCCTAACTGTCCATTGTGCAACTCAAATCAAGAAATGGATTCGGAACACTTCAAAATCTGTGCTTCAGTGGCTGACCATGACAATATCTTTGAAAAATATTCGAATGCAAGAGGTCAAATGACTTTATTGTCAAACATTAGAAAACAACAACATATTTCTAACGATATAATCCGCGAAGAAGAAGAAGGAGAAGAAGAAGAAATAGGCAATGATGAGAACTTAACATGAATTTGTTTGCAATATGCAGACCACATTTTTTGGTTATGTTTGATACCTACCTAGTATTGAGATCTTCTAATCGATTCAGGTTGATATGTGAAACTAAAACGTTGTTGGAAGTGAATAACGCAGCTTGATCATTGACATCTTCTACCGTCCTCTGAATCGGCCCAAGACGTTCTCCAAATTTCTGGAAAAAAGAAAAACAGAAAATGAAAAGAAACTATATTAGTATATTATTTTTCAAATGTAGTTGTTTACTAACACTTCGAAGATCTTTGCGAATTTTTAATTAATTAATTAATTAATTCATTCATTCATTTCATTTATTCATTATATTCCATAGATCTTACATGAGCAATGAAGCTTTAAGATGTGAAACAAGTCAAAATTTTACAATATTACAATTACAATTTTTACAAATTTTTACAATTTTTACAAATTTTTACAATATTTTACAATTTTTACAGTTTTACAATTGAGTAATTTTCTATAATTTTTACAATTTTCTGCAATTTTTTACAATATTTTGGCGAGATGTAGTGAGATGAGGTAAGGTCCGAAGATTCGCCAAAAGATTATCCGGCATTTGCCTTTTGGTTTGGGAAAACCTCGGAAAAAAACCCAACCAGGTAATCAGATCAAAGGGGTGAAATGAAATGATGCAGAAGACTCGCCATAAACCATCCGGCTTCAGTCCCACGGCTGGGGAAAACCTCGGAAGGAACCATTCAATGAGACCAAAGGGGAATCCAATCCAAGCCCGAACGCAGTAAGTAGGGGAGAGTCGGGTAGTATCGGACATCGGGTAATACCGGACAGTGAGTTTCTTTCATCTACCACACATCGCATAGAGAAACGTAACCATGTCATTCAGGTACTACCATATAGTGGTAGATCAAAGAAACGCACTGTCCGATATTACCCGATGTCAGATACTACCCGACTCTCCCCTAATAGTATTCCACTGCCTCTAGATTCGGCCATCTAAGAGCTTTCTGCTAACGTATCAGAGTTGAATTCCATTTCAGAAATATGGGGTAATTGTACAGCAGAATTCATTACCCCGATGACACGATGATAGGCGAAAATGATGACTGGTTGAATTGAATTCTGTTATGGATAGGGAATTACCGATACATTTTCATGCAGTTCTCTCTAAAGGGACGGAGTTCTTTTACTATTGTAAATTTACGACAGAGGCACTTGATTTAGTTCTCTTTCAAAGAAAGCTATAATAAGAATTTTTATGACCCTTAAAATTCCACCGCCTTCACCTGGATTTCAAACCATGAACCTCAAACTTAATGATAAGCATGATAATGACTCGATCAGCGAGAAGAAAAGCACTTTAATAGGTTCTTTAGCTACTGAAAAAATATATCATCTATCAGGGTAGGCCATATTGACCTGTTTCGCCTTTGAAGTAGTCTTCCCTAACGACGCTTAGGTCTTCCATATCTCGTCTGCTTTTCGGTCGATACTGAAAGGCTTGTTTTACTAGTATTTCATCGGGCATCCTTGATACACGGACCATCCAATTTTGTGTATTCTGTTGTATTTTGTTTAAATTAAAAATACTGAGTTTTTCTCTTATATTCTCACTTCTAATATGTACTTTAAGTGTACAACCAGCTACATACCGTAAAAAATCACATTTCAGCCGTTTCAATTATTCTTTTGTGACTCCTATTCATATATTTTTAATAGTACATTATGCAACGAGCCTATAATGGTAGTAATTAAGACGCGAGTATGTTTTTCATACGAGCGTCTTAATTACCATTTTAGGCAAGTTTCATACGACTTTTTATGCTCGACCATATTTCTAACTTGAAATTATTCAGAAGTATTCATGTTATGGTAATCTAAGTGAAGAGCGGAACTGACCTTCTAAATTGTGAGATGTGCGCAGACGCGAAAGTATTGATTTTTTTCCGAGCGACGAGTGTCATTGACCTTGATATAATCTAGAGAATAACATGAACATTAATATTGATATAACCTGGAAATTGATTTAGAATTGAAAAACGAGATGACAAATTGAATTTAATTGAATATTATTTACAATTAACGCTAATTATTATAGTAACAGAACATAACCTTCTGCGACAGTATTAGATTTCCAGCCTCCGTGACGTTTCGCCAATTGTCTTTCGATTGCATATCCGAGAATAATCGATACTTGCGGTTTTATAATGGTACAATGGTGATTTCTCATTGGCTGAACAACTGAACTATAATGAGTAGGTGTACTTTAATGAGGTTCATTAAAGGGCTACTACCAGGTGTATAATTACTACATTTCAGCATGGTCGAGCATAAAGTTATTTTTGTTCCTCTGTGCAATCAGATATTGTCAAATAAGATCTTTCTGTAAATCACAGTCTAGTATATACAGTCACGAAGCTTTAGTTGTTGAAGGTACTAGGAACAGTAGACAGACTGTGCCGGTGCTATTTCGCATTGTCTGTGATGAGACGATAGTAGCGATCCTAGTGGTTAGCAACTATCTACGGATGTATATTCCCTACGTATTGAGCTTCGTGACTGTATATACTAGACTGTGCTGTAAGTCAACTAATGTCAATTTTGTGTTGAAGACAATAAAATAATGGACTGATTACTCCCGATCACGGGAATAGGCAACATACGCTACATTCTTACTTTCTGAAATATGTTATATGACTAACTTCAGAGGCGTAAATTATACGATATAATATTTATTTGTTTATGTCTATAACAGGGAAAAACCACTAAGGAAAAGAACCAAAGGAGAAAGATTCGATCCGGTGCTGTGGATTGAACTTCGGCGTAGCTCAGTGGTTAGAGCACCCAGTGCGTAGAACTTGGGGTTTCGGGTCCGATCCTCGGCGCCGGAGCGAATTTTTCTCCATTAATAACAAATGGTAACCGTAGAAGATACTACTGTACGACCAAAAAATTAACCTTTACTTATACAAATTTTAGCCTACTTGAAATCCTTTCATTCAGAGACGAGAGTTTTAAATCTAACTGTAAGATACGGGGTCCACGGCTATATTTCCATTCTAAAATGTCATCCTGAAAATGCATCATTCTTCTCCTCATTTGAAACCGCGAACTTGAGATTTAATGGAGCATATCGTAACCGTTTCAATATGAAAGACAGCTAGAAAGAGAAGTATTTCAATATATCTTTTAGCTGTTGAAAACATCTCTTAAAGTTACAAATAACACAAAACCTTACAAGAGAAGAATTCAATTTTGTGATGCAGGATAGAGCTGTGTATAGATGATGAGATCAAGCGATGCGGAAGAGAATGAGGGTGCTTCTTTATAATTCAATTGATCATTTATTATTCATGCATCTCCAGTTTCTTTTTACTTTAAACTCTAGCTTGTAAAAACTGGAAGTGGAGGGTGGAAGAGGTTTAACTACAAAACGCATTTGAGACGTGATAAAGAGTTAATATAATGGACAGACACAAATTTCCATTTGCGTACAAAGTTGTACAAAGTCTGGGGATAAAACAGCACTTAGAATGATTGCATGGTGATTCTCTTGTAGTGGGGAAATTCATTTAGAGTACTATTTGTAATAGAATTTCTCTAACGTCTGAAAAAAATAGTCTACTTACACACAGTCTTTCATAAGTCCACGAAACATTTAAGAAATTCACCACAAATAAACTAAGCAACGGATCATTGTAATTATTATAATGACAGGACGAGAAACTCTCCAAGATTCGTTAGGAAAAAGCCTGTATCGTATAGTTTCCGTGGTTTGCCGCTAGGAGAAGGAGTAGTAGTGAATCAGTTTTATTAGGAGAATTCAACAAGACGACTGTCCAGCTCATTTCCACAATGACGTACGAGGCTACCTCAACACAAATTTTCACAGCGTTGGATAGGACGCAATGGGCAAGAAGATGACGCCTTAATGCGGTGGCCACCAAGGTCACCGGATTTAACACCTTGCGATTTGGGATTTGTGAAGGGCATTGTTTTTGTACCCCCATTCCACGCTAACCTTCAGGAACTTCGCGACTTTGTTACCATAACTGTGGGCACTGATCGATCGTGATATGTTCACATGCGTATGGGATGAAATGGATTACCAGCTGTCTGCCGTATCAGCAAAGGTGGACACATTAAGCATTTGAGAGCTAAGTAAAAAAAACAACTTGGAGAGTTTACCTACATTTCTGTGTAATAAAATGTAGTATCTTGGAGCAACAGTAACAAATAGTATAAATGACATTCGGGAAGAAATTAAATGTAGAATAAATATGGGAAATGCCCTTATTATTCGGTTGAGAAGCTTCATTTAAAAAAGTGAATCTGATACAACGTTTATATAGACGAGTATCATATTGTAAATAAATGAATGAACGAATAAATAAATAAATAAATAAATAAATAAATAAATCAATCAATCAAAAAAAAATAAACATTGTCTTAAACTCTCCAGCAATATCCTTAACATTTGCGCTGTTCTCAAGGCGTTGAATAATATTTACTTTCTCAGAAATACTCAGACGTGAACGTGTTTGTGACATGATGCCTCATCGGTATGCGGGAGCTTGGATTCTCGTTACAACAGACCGTATTGCTGCTTAGAAAGCATGATGAAAAAGATATTCAGATAGTCAATATAATATAATATAATATAATATAATATAATATAATATAACATAATATAATATAATATAATATAATATAATATAATATAATATAATATGATATAATATAATATAATATAATATAATATAATATAATATAATATAATATAATATAATATAATATTGTTTTATTTGAGGTTCAGTCTAATTGACATATCAGAAGTTTAAAATCAATGACATTTACATATGTAAATGATCATTGTGTATTATGAAAGTTATATTTTAGATTGTTATTCATCATAAGTCAATCATAAATAGTTGTTTCATTTTATTATTATATAAAGGTTGTGTTTAATCAGTTTGTACACATTCCACAACAAATACTTGAAAATGTACAAGATATTGTATGCAAATTGCCTGATGATACCCGAAGGGCGAAAACGTTTGCTTTAATTTTCATAATACACAATGATCATTTACATATGCAAATGTCATTGATTTTAAGCTTGTGATATGTTAATTAGACTGAACCTCAAATAAAACAATATTATGTTATATTATATTGCTGCTGTATTTAGACTCAAACGCATTCTACTAACTCGGCGGAGCGGGACAATACAATGCGGGACATAAAGGTAAAAAGATCGCAGATCATACGTAAGAGGGTTTTTGTAATGACCTCAATGAGTATGGTCCATTCTCATCCCACTCCTTTTTCACCTAAAGACGAAGATAGAGTCAATCTTCGAAACGTTGAGAATTCCTTATTCGTTAACAGGAATGGAGAAGTCCAATGTATATCTCTGAACATAGCATCATTGCTTTCTCCCAATTTTAGATCAAGTTTGTCTCACCTGAAGTTGTTCCAACATTTCTCCCACTTCTGTCATGTCGTTCGGACTCTGCCAGCTGTTCTTCATGGCCTCGGCCGCTGATATGCGACTGGACAGATCTTCCAGGTTCTTTTGGAACAAGCGCATTTTCTAGAATCAGAAGAAAACTGAAGTCAGTTTCAATAGAAACTCGATTAGCACAAGTGTGTGCTATTACAGTGGCAGTCAAAAAAATAGAGCCGTGTTGAAAGGTAGTGAAGTAACACACGTAATAACAACATACAATTGTTTTATTAATGCAGGCATTTTGTATAAAGTACAAGACAACATAAACTAAACGTAATGACCTTTATTTGCATTAATCTTTATAATAAAAAAATATCTGTACTATGTACGTATAATGTAGGGAAGAAGTGGGTAAAGTAAGACAGGGAGAACAGTGAGACATTTTTTATTAGATGGTAAATTTTGATGTTGAGATGCTGGTAACAGTGGAGTTGTTATGTTGCATGTAACAGTATTTTCATACTAGATTTTATTCTAGTTATAAAGGTGAGCGATGAAAAAATAATTCGTAATTTTTCACTCTAGAAGTAAAATTTTGGCTTGTGTTTAATGAAGTTATATTCGATATACAAATGAGATATAAATATGAATGTTTTGTTACCTAATACTATGGTATTTGAGGTTATGTTTGGCAAAGTTTCGTCTTTCTTGTTTTAATTTTGAAGTGATGGCGTCATTTTTAAACGAACTATGCGTAAAGGGAACAGTGAGACACGCCATTGAAGGGTACACTGAGACGTCTCACTGTTCCCATGTACCAATGATTTGCAAAAACAAACTGTATTTATAATACATTTACCAGTAACTAACATTGAAAATGAACATACTAGTAACCAATTTAGGAACTAATAGCTTAAAATACATTTTAATGGTTTCATAAATAAAAAATTATTCACAAAATTTAAGCAAATGTTAAAAAATAATAAAGAATTAAATTAAATTCTTATAATTATAAGCTTTGTTGTCACCAAAAATTCATTTCATTTTTTCTCAAAAGCTTGAAATGTCATGGAAAATTCACTTTTACAAATGTTACAGATGTTTCAATGGTTTCGAAGTCAGACATCAAAATGATTCTAAATAAGCCTACAGAACATGTCAAGATAAAGAGACAGCAAGCTTTCCTTTCTTTTGAAATAAATGTAAATCATTTCAATGTCCGTTAATAGACACTGTGGTGTCACACTGCACCCTCCTGAATGGGAACAGTGAGACATTTGCATTTTTTTGACAAACACGTATTTGTATATTATGTCCTTTATCTATTAACATTTTTGTTTATGTATTATTGTACTCCATGTTTAATGTCTATTTCTATTGCACTTGAATTATCACTTACATACATATGTCTTAATATTTTGTGTCTCACTGTACCCACTACTCCCCTACCAGGTCAAAATAATAGAGCCACTTGCTACAAAATAGGAAAAACTACTCCAACATGTCTGAATTTAATATTTGGTTAGATATTCTTTACTCTTCAAAACAGCACGACATCTTTTACCCACAGAGTCTACTAACTTCTGACAAAGACCTACTGAAAGTGAGTACCAAGCATTTTGGATTGCTTCCCACAGTTGGTCCAGATTTGTGACCTTTGAACGATCAATTATTTTGTCAACAATATCCCACAGATTTTCAAAAATAGGATTTAGGTCAGGGCTCAGCGGTGGCCACTCCAATACACGAACATTTTCCGTTCTATGGAAGTTTTTTTTACTACTCCAGCAGTATGTTTCGGATCGTTTTCATGCATGAAATGCCATACTAGTGGCATATTTTCTTCAGCATAAGGTAACATGACATCTTTCAAAATACCTTTATACATTTCCTTATCCATTCTGCCATTGATGCGAAATATGGGACCGACACCGAACCATGAAAAACATCCCCATACCATAACGTTGCTACCTCCATGTTTGATAGTTTTTATGGTGCATTTATGATTGTTTTCCTGGTTTGGTGGCCGCCTTACGTACACTTTCCCATCAGAGGTGAGTCTGTTAAACTTAGATTCGTCTGACCACAAAACATTACGAGAATGGTAGATCCAACCTTCGAAACGTTGTGCGTTCTGAATTTAATCCGTAAGGCGCATCGTTAACCAAACAGCATTGTATAGGTAACTCGGGTTCGAATTCTGATGGAGTTGGGGTGGACAAAGACAGTGTCACGTAATATAGTCACGTGAATGCAAGAACTAGGTAACTCGAAATTTGCGTTTTTTAGTTACCTATTTTATAGCATAGCAAAAATCGCACAAAATGTAATTGAAGAACTAGGCAACTGATCGAACGATACCAGCGACATCTATTTTCCAATATAACAAATAGGTAAAAGAAAACGAGACATATTCCTTAGTGCAATAAATAAGTAAATAGGCAATGTCACAAAATATGAAAAATCAAGTTACCTAGTTCTTGCATTCAGGTGACGAATGTTTACGCGGGGTACTACCGTTTCCCCTACCTTCCACTATTGCTCCATTATCATAATCATCATGTGGTGCTATGTAGTTCGCCTCCAATGGTGCACAGAGAGCAACGTCTATGGCGGCAAAATAACTAGAATTTCGACGCGTAAGCCACAAATATGGACCTTTGAGTAAATCAAGTAACCGCCATTTTTGTTGTTTAGTCAACTGTCTGAAGACATGTTTGAACCTTATACGCAGGCTTCGAGACTTTGGACCCGATACAATAAGTTTATTGTGCTTGTACTATAGGTTGTTGACTCGCTGCAGGTAGTGAAAGGTAGAGATGTGTTGAGGTAACAACGTTGCTATTTAGAATAGAGTTCGGTAGTATGGGGAAACACACTCATATGTACATTCTGAAAATAAATATACATTACACAATGACAATGTCAAAAGAATGTGAAAAGCATTTATTCTCCTGTCTTTTATTAGCATTTGTGTTTAATTATACACAGTGTTAATGGTGGAAATAAACATGTAGCAATTTTAATTTCTTCATTTATCCTATTGGTCGTCTTTAGGAAGTGCAGTTACAGTACCGAATTGCAATGTACTACAAGATACATTTTCAGTGTCTCAAACGTAAATCTTTTCAGTTGTCTACCAAACACAGTGTGTACTGTGAAAAGATGCGCTCTACGTCGCATGACTTTATAGGGGCAAAACGAAAAAACCTAACATCATTGCAGTCTCTAAGAGACAGTCCTTTATTCTCGGGTGACTATGTCCACTAATTTGCTGTTTATATTACACAATGCTCCATATCCGTTATTTTTACATAAAATTGATTTCCACTTGTGTTTTACACGCTCAGTACCCGGTGTACTTGGTGTCTCATTAATTCTCTGTGTCATTTGCTCAATTAATTTGAGGACTTCCGGCATTTCTTGCTCTGACTTTTCTAACCGTGTAATAGTTTCAGACACAGTTTGAAAATAGGTTTGTATGAAAACCAAATTATTCATCAGAACCTTCAAGTCGAGAGCGTTTTCCTTTGCGTATTTGTTGTCATTCATTCTACAGTACCCTCACCCACTGCAGTACGCCGTTATGCAGATTTCCCACTGAACTGCTCTATCGGGTCCGAAGTCTCGAAGCCTACTTATAAGTGACACCAACAAGGCATTATCTATGGGGCAACGAAGTCAGGAGGTAATGGGGTAGAGTCACCAGTTCCTTTCCCTATAATTAAATAGATTTTATCAATAAATGGTGAAATTGTGAAATGTAAACATGAAGAAACTTGCTTGACAGCATCTTTATACGATATAAATTCAATTTCGGTTCCCCACAATTAGTAAGACAGTTCAGGAGATCAATGAATTATTATTACTATTATTATTATTATTATTATTATTATTATTATTATTATTATTATTTTATCAGTTTCGTCCTTGCAAACACTACATAACAGCTATTTTGATGTGGACTTGCCGATGGCAGGATTCGAAGCTAACTCGACTGAGAGGGAAGATGGTAAGTTATTGCTTTCTCCCATGCCCCTTGTATTCATTTGCATACTCCCATGCCAATTAAAGCAAAATACTGGCGTCACCGTTTCTATTGGCGCTCCGGAAACAAACGGGGTGTGTAATATGTGCGTTGTTTACAAACCTCCACAAGTTCATACGATTCATAATTAAATCTACTCGGAGAGGAGAAAGAGAAACAAGCACAAAAGACAGTTTTCGTTAATCTTAATGTACTCGTATGACAACATTTTTATAGCTCTCTGTTATAACAACTCTGTAACTATTATCATGATGTTAGAAATTATTATTATTATTATTATTATTATTATTATTATTATTATTATTATTATTATTATTATTATTATGCTAATTTAGGACACGATGTTAATGGAAAGAATTATTAAGACATTCCTGACACGACATTATGATATCTACATAAGAAGTAGTAGTAGTAGTAGTAGTAGCAGTAGTAGTAGTAGTAGTAGTAGTAATAAAATAAGTAGTAGTAATAATAACAGTAATAGTAGTAATAATATTAGTAATAGCAGTAGTAGTAAGGTAGTAGTAGTAGGGTAGTAGTAGTAGTAGTAGTAGTAATAGTAGTAGTAGTGATAGTAGTAAGATAATAGTAGTAGGGTAGTAATAGTAGTAGTGGTAGTAGTAAGGTAGTAGTAGTAGTAGTAATAGTAGTAGTGATAGTAGTAAGATAATAGTAGTAGGGTAGTAATAGTAGTAGTGGTAGTAGTAGGGTAGTAGTAGTAGTAGTAATAGTAGTAGTGATAGTAGTAAGATAATAGTAGTAGGGTAGTAATAGTAGTAGTGGTAGTAGTAAGGTAGTAGTAGTAGGGTAGTAGTAGTAGTAGTAGTAGTAGTAGTAGTAGTAGTAGTAATAATAATAATAATAATAATAATAATAATAATAATAATAATAATAGCAATAGTAGTTTTTAGTAGGTTATTTTACGACGCTTTATCAACATCTTAGGTTATTTAGCGTCTGAATGAGATGAAGGTGATAATGCCGGTGAAATGAGTACGAGGTCCAGCACCGATAGTTACCCAGTCTTTGCTCATATTGGGTTGAGGGAAAACCCCGGAAAAACCTCAACCATGTAACTTGCCCCGACCGGGAATCAAACCCGGGCGACCTGGTTTCGCGGTCAGACGCGCTAACCGTTACTCCACAGGTGTGGGCCAATAGTAGTAGTAATAGTAGCAGTACCAGTAATAATAATAATAATAATAATAATAATAATAATGATAATAATAGTAGTAGTACTAGTAGTAGTAATACTACAGTAGTAGAAATAGTATTAATAATAATAATAGTAATAGTAGTAGTATTAATAGTATTAATAGTAGTGATAATAATAATAGTAATAATAATATTAATAATAATAGTAATAATAATAAGTGATAGTAGCAGTATTAGTAGCAATAATAGTAGTAGTAATATAACCAGTTGTAGCAGTAGTAGTAGTAGCAGCAGCAGCAATAGATGATGTTCAGTCAACTGCCCGAAGACAGGTCTGAACCTCACAAGTGATACCAAGAAGGCACCACTTATGAGGCAACTAGGCCAGGATGTAATGGGGTAGGGTGGTCAGTTCCTTTTCCCCCTGTATTGCATAGATGAATGCGATTGTATTATTATTTCTCTTAATAGTTCAAGTTGTCGTGGTAACTGGATTTATAAAGCACGCTCAGAAATTAAAAAAAATGACTGAAGATCAGGGTTTTTGGCAGCATTGTTCCAGGTACAGCGATAGTCGACGAGCTGGCATTAAGGACGATTGTCTCTTCTTGATTAGCAAAGTTGCATAAGGCAATTGATAAGCCGCAAGGAAAGGAAATTGAGTGGCCCGCCGCACCACGGCGTGTTAATTTCCCCACAAGCCGTCTCTACTGAATGAGTGACAGTATCTCTCCTCGCCCATTGTGATGCCTTAAATGAAGGTATCTGCAGCCCGCTCGACAAACTTGTGCTGCTGGTTGCCAGACCCTGCCACTGGAGAGTTACTTGCCTTTCATATCCATAGCAACATATTACTCGTTGAGTAATTTAGTGTGTCTCTTTAATGACGTTTTATCAGTTCTTGTAGTTGGCTGTGGTATGTGAATTTTTAACTCGCAGTAGTGTTGACGATCGAATCCTATGCACGGGTGATGTTAAGAAGGTTTGTATTGGACTTCTTCCATTAATGATGATTTTTTGTCCTATGGCGGCTACTACTTTTCATTGAGATTCTGGGTGATATCTACAGACACGGAATTAAAATTTGGAGCCAGTCTTGATGGGAGTCCACCTGTATATAGGTAACATATTCGCATGACTGTCCACAAGTAGCATATATACAGGGGTTCTTGTTTACTGCACATGCGCAGTGTGTTGTAAGAGGAAATTATACAACTTATCTATTAAATTTGGAAAATTTTAGTACCGGTACCAGAAATTTAAAAAATAGCATTAGGAATGTAATTTTTCAAGAATATGTATTGGTTTAATATGTATGGGTGCTATTCATAGACTTTTCGCTAGCCCGCGCTACGAGCGTGCTAAACAGGATTCATATCATATCATATCATATCATATCATATCATATCATATCATATCATATCATATCATATCATATCATATCATATCATATCATATATCATATTATATTATATATCATATCATATCATATATCATATCATATCATATCATATCATATCATATCATATCATATCATATCATATCATATCATATCATATCATATCATATCATATATCATATCATATCATATCATATCATATCATATCATATCGCTAACACTGGTTTATGAATACGAAAAAAATTAGATCGCTGATCATCCACCGAAAGCCCGCACTAAGAATGTCTATGAATACGGCCCTATATGTATTTGTATGAGTTAATATGTTAAAAATGAAATTGTATTTTTTAAAGTTAATTTATTCCTATATTTTTTTTTTCCTTTCCTCGACCCACTTTGTGTAAAATAATTCTCTTTATTTGTGTTAAGTGTGTGTTTAGATAACTCCCTGAGCACGAGTTTTTACTCTTTCAGGAAAGAATTAAGATTGTATTTTTGTACCTACTGTTATTTTACTAACAATAAACAATAAACTTATGAGGTTCCAACCAGTCTTCATACTTTCACAAATTTATTTAACCATAGAAAATATTGCTCAGGCATGAAAACTGTTGGAGCTTATGATACTGATGACAATGGTGCCAATGATTGTGATCGTGGTGACAGTTGAAGGGTTCAGAGCCATAGTGGGCCAAGCGCCATTTATTAAAAACGGAGAAAGCAAGGGTTAAAGTTAAGTGAATATCATAGTTTACTGAATATTGACATATCATTTAGTTTTAATGTGCATACTTCATATTACTTGCTATATGTTTAATTAAATTATAGTATTCACTTGATTTTAACCCTTGTTTTCTACGTTTTTAATATATGGCGCTTGGCCCACTATAGCTCTGAACCCTTCAGTTGTGGTAACAGTGGTAATGGTGGCGATAGTAATGCCCGTTTTGGTGATGATGTGGCAAACTGAGCTATAGATGAACTATAAACTTGGTATAAAATTTATATCTGTTCACCAACAAATTGTGAGTTCCTTTTAATTAGCTTTTATTCAACTGCAAAGCCTTGAATTGTAATAACCGTCATCTGTGTATCTTTTCTAATTTGTGAAAAGAAGAAAGATGGTTTGAAACAATTGCACATCCGAAAGAGAGGACAGCGCCCTCAACAGAAAGACAATTGCCTATCAGCTCGCGCTGGATTCTTTCGCAGCGTTCATTCGCGATGATTATAACACACTAGGAGTGACAGTTATTGTGGGGGAGGAAGCGGGCACGGGGGCGAGAGTACACATCAGCTGGGCGTGTCACTACTAATTAAATTCATCCCCTCCACTCCCACCTCGTCAATCTGCATAATAAACAGGTATGGCCGTGGTAAGCTAGGAACAAGAAGTCCATTGTGTGTAACTTCACTGTTTTGTATCTGCAATTCACTTTAGTCTTAACTTTCGTAAAATATTCTTGATTTTGAGATAATTCTTTTTAGCTTAATGATCAATATGTAAGCAATTTAAAAAGAATATTATTATTATATTATAGATTTATTAATTTGCCCTACAGAATAATATCTATAATATTGACAATTAATATTTGAGGAGAAAAATTCGCTCCGGCGCCGGGGATCGAACCCGGATTCTTGGTTCTACGTACCAAGCGCTCTGACCACTGAGCTACGCCGAATTCAATCCAAAGCACCGGACAGAATCCTCCTCCTTCAATGTTTCCCTTTGTGGCCTGACTCCAAGTTCGGCATGTATATTAATTGTCAATATTACAGATATTATTATGTAGGACAAATTAATAAATCTATAATATTCTCATAGCTGCAGTGCATATATTTGTACAGATTACTGTGCACGTAACTGCGGAATCCCGGCCAAACAAGTCACTCAGCTGAGTGCGCTCCTAGTATAATGACAGTTGACATTGGACATGCACGTCAACATATATGCCGATCTTGGAGTCAGGCCACAAAGGGAAACATTGAAGGAGGAGGGTTCGGTCCGGTGCTGCGGATTGAATTCGGCGTAGCTCAGTGGTCAGAGCGCTTGGTACGTAGAACCAAGGACCCGGGTTCGATCCCCGGCGCCGGAGCGAATATTTCTCCTCAAATATTAATTGAAAATATTAATTTAAAAAGAATTAAACGCAAAGATATCTATCTGAAATTAGGTTTAGAGTGTGATGTTCAATTCATAACAATGGAACTATAATTGAATACAAAGATCTTAAGTTATAATTCGTCATCTGAATGCAAGAACTAGGTAACTCGAAATTTGCGTTTTTTAGTTACCTCTTTTATAGCATAGCAAAAATCGCACAGAATGTAATTCAAGAAGTAGGTAACTGATCGAATGATACTAACGACATCTATTTTCCAATGTAATAAATAGGTAAAAGAAAACGAGACATATTCCTTAGTGCAATAAATAAGTAAATAGACAATATCTCAAAATATGAAAAATTGAGTTACCTAGTTCTTGCAATCAGGTGACGAATTATATACTCACTATCTATTCACCATATTTACTATTCCTAAATGTTATATTATATATAAGCTTATATATAGCCTAATATATATATATATATATATCTTGTATGGACATAACGGATTTCATTCCATTCCAGTTCAAATCAATCACTCCCATATCAAATACAAATATAACATATAATTTCACAAGTAATTCAAGTTAATTTTGACAAAGATTTAAGTTTAGATCAGTGATCGCCAAAAGCTGTGTCACGACACATGCCCACTCAAGCGTAACCATGGCATCATACCTCCACCCTCTGTTTACAGGCATAACTTCGATATAAGACAAGACATTTATCAGCAGCGGACGTACACATGTAATGTTACAAGTGTGTAGGATAATATGTTTCGATATCTTTTCCAAAACAGAAAACAGATAATATGTAAAAACTTAATTTTAAGGAGCATGGGAGCAAAAGTATTTCTTTTGTGCAGATGGCAAAAAAATATGAGATACTTAATTTGTTGTAAAATTTTAAATGAAGTATACGGTGTCATTATTCTTCTTGATATAAGGACTACCACGCCCTTACCTGTAAATTGAATATTTCATTAATAAACCAACAATAAAAAGTATCGGCTTCTATGTCTTAATCGAGGTAAAATACTTCGACGTTTTTTTGAAGTGTGTAGTGTAATTTACAACTTCGAGACCAGCCTGGTACGTTTTTATAATTTAAAATATCTGCTGATGTAAAGTACACGTTCTTTTTATGGTAAATAAGAAAATATATTTTATTTTATTAATAATACAAAAATAATGAACAGGAGGATAAAAGTTAACGCGAAAAAAAGCGTGTGTAGTTAATAAGTAGAAGAATATTATATTGTGTATGTTTTTTGGTCACAGTCCGTCTCTGCACTGTTATTCACTGCATTACCTGAGGAGATACCCACTCCATCCCTCTCCCTGCGACAGTGGTGTGCGGGTTGCATTTCTATTACGTCTCAATTTCGTGATGTTTGGCAATCACTGGTTTATATAATCAATGGTGCAAATTCTTCAATTCCAATAGTTCTGCGAGCACTGAAACTTTCTCAGAGCTCTTAAAAGTGTGTCATTTCTATTTATTTATCTCAAGTCACAATGGAAGTGTTGAGAGAGTATTTTTCCTAATATCTGCTCAATGGACAAAAGAACGAAATCGCATGCTAACGGAGACAGTCAGAGGTATCATCATGGTGAAATATAATTTCAAGGACACGTCCTGTGAACAGTTCCATAGTTATTTGTTACAAGATATAAGTTGGTCCCTTCAGGATCTTGTGCACCGATAAGTAGGGTACAGATGTAATACTGATCCAGCAACTAGTGAGAAAACTAACTATGGTGAGCCATTGTTTTTATCTTTAATTTTATTCATACCACTTTTTAAAAAGTCCTCCTTTTTCAGCAATGTGCTCTTATTTTAGATTCCATGTCCTCCAATAGAATTTCTTCTGATGTTAACCCTAAATTGTCGCCGAACTTTTGAATCATTCTGTATTTAATCATCAACCATTTAGCGAACCAATTAACCAACCAATCATAAAATGAAACTTATCAAAATTCTAACAGTGGTATTAACATTATTAAAGAATGGCTGGATGCTCACTTACTTTCTTTGAACGTTTCTAAAACAAAATTAATACCATTTTCATTAACATCACATGGCCTTGAGCAAATAAAAATGAATAATAGTAGAAGTATAACAATACATGATTGTAACCTACCTACTTGCTCATGTAACGCTTTGAGTATATCCTCACAAATTAAATATTTAGCCATTATTATTGACCAACATTTAAAATGGGACAAGCATATCTCCTTCCTGTGTAACAGATTGCGTAAAACAATCCACAAATTTTCCATTCTACGCTCTTATTTACCTGTTTATGTTCTGCGTACTGTGTACTTAGCTCTGTTTCAATCAATAATTCAGTATGGTATATTAGGTTGGGGAAGAATGGCAAAATCGACTCTCCATCCTTTAAATTTGCTCCAAAAAAGAATTATCAAAATTTGTCTATATAAACCTTTTGATTACCCAACAAAATTAATTTTTCAGGAATTTGGTGTATCAAATCTAGAACAAATTTATAAATAAACATTGCTGATTTACTTCCATAAAAACCACAATAAATTTAAATTTGATCCTCACGAATAACATACGAGACAAAACTACAGTTTCTTTCTAAATACTCCCAAATGCCACATAACTGTTGGATTAAAACACAACAGAAATTTTGGACCCAAAATATATAATGCATTAATTAGAGCTTACCCTGAGCTAAGTACACTTAACACACATAGATTTAAGAAACAAATCAGATTAATTATTTAATTGTTTAAGCTAATTGAGTTAAAAATTGATACTCTAATATTTATGTACTTTTGTATTTTCTACTAGCCGTACCCATGCGCTCCGCTGCACTCGTTAGAAATAAATATAAAGTAATTACATAATTAAAATTGGACATTTGATCCAGGGAACATTCGTGTTTGATAGAAGGATACACCGTTTAATATGTTACTTAATTTAAATTGCATCCAAATAATTAAAATGTGATCATTTTGGTCCAGAGACCACTCATTGGTGCAATGACAATTCCTTTAACATGTTTGTGATTTTTATTACATGCAACCATAGTTTAATGAAAATTGACATCATTTATATTTAATGTGTATACTTTATTTTACTTGTTATAGGTTTCCATTGAATTGTGGTAATAACTTAATTTTAACTCTTGTTTTCTACGTATTCAGTAAATGGCGTTTGGCCCACTATGGTTCTGAACCCTTCAAATAACTTAAATTATATTATATAATATTACATTACATATATTATATTATATTACATTATATTATGTCAGAAGTTACTGTAATAACATTATAGCATTATGTCCATCTAGAGTAACTACACTTTCCAATGGTGAAATAATAATTAATTATACAAATCGGTTAATTTAGCTTCCGATATTACTTCATACAAACACATAAACATTCTCTGTAGGCTATCTTTCATAGCTTTCGATTGTTGCTGTCCAAGGCCCCTTACAGACGAAGTCATTTGTTTTTTATTTCATTATACGGCCTTAGACAGCAGTTATTTTAATTTTAAAACTCATTTATCTCATTAAATATCAGTCCTATCAAAATTTTTCAAGGAATGAAACTTATCGAAAATTATTTTTCAAGAAACTTTTGTTATGTAACATTTGTCACAAAAATCAATAATAAGCGAGATATTTCGATGTATTTAATTCAGGCCCCCTTATAACCCCCCTTTTAAATAATGTATTTTGAATGCCATATAGCCTAAAATCTAAGTTACAACGAACATAATTTATATTCCAATTTTCATCGAAATCCGTTCATCCATTATCGCGTGATTTGTATATAGACCCTATTATTACATGCTGTATGTATTTTACCATTTATTAATGTTATTGTGCTCAATGAACTCTCGTAATTTTGTGATATATTTTGTATAACTGATCTAAACTGCGCCCGAGCACGAGCTTCTGCTCTTTCGGGCTGCAATGCCTAATGTAGCTCAAGTGTAAAGTATTAAATAAATTAATTAAATCTATACTAATAATAAATCTGTAGCCGAAATTTTTCTGGTCATTTTCGATTTTCCAAAAATAATTGGCCCTAAGATATACAATTAACCACCCTGAAACCGAAAATCGCTTTTTTGAAATTTTTGTTTGTATGTCTGTCTGTCTGTATGTTTGTTACCTTTTCACGCGATAATGGCTGAACGGATTTCGATGAAAATTGGAATATAAATTAAGTTCGTTGTAACTTAGATTTTATGCTATATGGCATTCAAAATACATTATTTAAAAGGGGGGTTATAAGAGGGCCTGAATTAAATAAATCGAAATATCTCGCTTATTATTGATTTTTGTGAAAAATGTTACATAACAAAAGTTTCTTTAAAAATAATTTGCGATAAGGTTTATTCCTTGAAACATTTTGATAGGACTGATATTTAATGAGGTAAATGAGTTTTAAAATTAAAATAACTGCCATCTAAGGCCGTGTAATGAATTAAAAAAGAAATGACTTCGTCTATAAGGGGCCTTGGTCAACAACAATCGAAAGCTATGAAAGATAGCCTACAGATAATGTTTCTGTGTTTGTATGAAGTAATATCGGAAGCTAAATTAACCGATTTGTATAATTAATTATTAATTCACCATTGGAAAGTGTAGTTTCTCTAGATGGACATAATGCTATAACGTTATTACAGTAACTTCTGAGTGAATCGAGGACAGGTAAGATTAAAATAGCTTCTTATGCACAGAAAACTTAATAGGCTATTCTGTACATTCGTTTCCTGTGTTTCCTAAAATATTTTTTATGACCAAATGAGTGGTCTCTGGATCAAAATGATCGCATTTTAATTATGCAAATACAATTTAAATTAAGTAACATAATAAACGATTTATCCTTATATCAAACACGAATGTTCCCTGGATCAAATGTCCTATTTTAATTATGTAATTGCTTTATATCTATTTCTAACGGGTGCAGCGGAGCGCACGGGTACGGCTAGTTAAATAAATAAAACCTAACAACCGAAAATTTAACCAACAGATTAACCAACTAATCTATAAATTAAATAACCCAATGACTAGTTAAACGACCAACTGAATATATGCGAATAACTGTCTCCAAAACTTGTAATTCTTTGAAGGAGTTGCAGTTCATCCCGTCCTCGCAATCCCCTGGCTGTCGGGACTAGCCTGGTACGTATGTGAGGTATGCAAGCAGTGGCGGCGACAGATTTGTACAGCTCTGGCGAAATTGCGCCTCGCATGCATCCGCACTGTGTAATTATGATTATGCCGGCGCATTAAATATGGTATGTTGACAGTTCCCTAAACTGGGCTGCCTTATCTAAACCAGACGGCCAGTGTGCACGGACGCACAGGGGCGGGGGGGGGGGTAATTTAGCCCCACAGCGTTCCGGTATCAGCCCGGTCCAACCGCGGCCAGGCGAGATTAGCCCGAACATTGATTCCGGCTCTGCACAATTTTCATAACTTTATTACAATTTAAACGACGCTACATTCACTACAGAGGGTATTCACTTCATGTTGCTCCTAGCTAATTGTTTTTCGTGAAGAGTTCGTACCCAGGCAGAGAATGTATCGTGACTGATGGGGCCCGGAGTTCAAGCCTAATAATCCACTGAATATGCATGCAATTGCGATCTTAAAATTAAGAAAAATAAGCGAATAAGCATGTAATAATTCAGTGGTTCCCAACCTTTTTTGATTAATAATAATAATCAGTACTTTTCTTCTGGAGGAAAGGGCAAATATTTTATAGCGGACGGAGAGATCATTAAAGGCTGGTTCACAATAAACCGGGAACGGAAACGAGAACGAGAACGGAATTAATGTTAAAATAAATGTATTTAAATGTGAGCATTCACATTAGTGAATTATGAATGCCGACATTTAAATACATTTATTTTTAACATTATATCCGTTCTCGTTCTCGTTGTGGTTTCCGTTCCCAGTTTATTGTGAACCAGCCTTTACTGTTCACTGCACGGGAATTTTGTCGTTTTAACCTCGTTTTCGTTCAACTAATACTTTCAAGATATAAGCTGAATTCAAAGAAATATTATATATATTTTTTATTGGGTTATTTTACGACGCTTTATCAACATCTAAATTATTTAGCGTCTGAATTAAATGAAGGTGATAATGCCGGTGAAATGAGTCCGGAGTCCAGCACCGAAAGTTACCCAGCATTTGCTCGTATTGGGTTGAGGGAAAACCCCGGAAAAAACCTCAACCAGGTAACTTGCCCCGACCGGGATTCGAACCCGGGCTACCTGGTTTCGCGGCCAGGCACGCTGACCGTTACTCCACAGGTGTGGACTAATATTATATTAAAACATAGTTATTCACACATATTTCGGTTCCATGATGAAAAATGCAACAAAAAGATGCCGGTACGCCGTTCCAGCGCGTTTCGCCAGAAAGAAAATCACTGATAACTTCTATGTAGTGTCGGACATCCAGTGTTGTATATAGATTGGTGTTAACACGCAATCGAAAATTCTAAAAGAGCAAGCAGCAACTTGAGTGGCATTAGAAAAAAAAAACGAAGGTGTGTGTAAAAAATTCCAACCGATCTATGCTGGATTTCCGATAAAAATTTTTATTATCGTTTTTGAAAACTTGCCTACTTAAATTGATGTGAAGTCTGTGCTTGGTGGGTTGCACAGAGTTTCTCTATACGTGGCCTTACGGTGGAAACCTGAACTGAGCAATGTTGCAGGTGTTCAAGTTTCATTGGTACAGTATGTCTCAAAATAAAATGTACCATATCAAAGACTTCGTTGCAAATAAAAAAATGCCTGGTAAAGAAACTTCCTGGATGGCATACAATTTATTTTTCAATTCCAAAATTTCGCGACACACTCCATGGGACCGCGCGACACACCGGTTGGGGATCCCTGCAATAATTAATCAACAACGTCTACCTAAGTTATAAAGAGTCTAGGAACTCGCAAATATTCTTTGGAAGTTGAAACAAAAACGGTTTTTTTGTCTGAAATCAGAAATGAATTTTACAGTCTAGTATGGGTAACACTGACCCCTGTAGTGGCTAAGTGGTCAGACCTCTGGCCTGTCACGCAGGCGGCTCGGGTTCAAGTCCCGGTCAAGGTCTAGAATATTTCATTATTAAATCAATAGTGACACTTATGGCGGAAAACGTCGCAGTTGGGGTTTTTCTCGGGTTCTCCCTTTTCTCCGTATTAGGTATCTACATAATTTCTTCACAATTTTTTCCACATTCCGTTATCATTCCATAGCATTCCCCAATCGACGGCTGGCGACGCACGCAGGGGGCTGACCTAGGGACGAGGCGAGTTGCCTGCTCGAAACCTGGGTACGCAGCGAACCTTAGTGTAGTCAGCCGGTGTGGGTTTGGGAATGCGCCTAGTTTGAGGGTTAGTGGAATAGATCATAACAGGTCGCAGTGCTGGGCCATAGTGCCCTCCTCCCGTAAATCCCATTCCAATTCCATAGGTAACACTTGTACACCGCTGTGGAGTAACGGTCAGAACGTCTGATCATGAAACGAGCGGGCTCGGCTTCAAATTCTGGTTGGAACAAGTTACCTGGTTGAGGTTTTTTCCGAAGTTTTCCCTCATTATATTAAAGCAGACTCGGACTCATTTTCCCACTATAATTACACTTACCCTCTTTAATTCATCATCATCACCATCACCATCATCATCATCATCATCATCATCATCAACATCTTCGTTTCTTTCCTAGATTTTGAGCTTCCTCCGATGTAGAGTCAGTTGCGAGCCGCTATCGAACTTGACCTCAGGGATATGTGGTCATTCGTTGTTAGTGATAGTGCCATGTATCCATTTGAATTTTTCCACCTCTTCAAAAGATAAATTTCCAATTTTTATATTTCCATTTCCTACAATATTCTCGTCACGAGGCATAATAATATACTTTGTCTTTTCGGGATTTACTTCCAAACTTATCTCTTTACTTGCTTCAAGTAAAATTCCCGTATTTCCCCTATCGTTAAGCAGCTTATGTAACCCGTTCAATTCCAAACCCTCTCTGTTATCCTGGACTTTCCTAATGGCATACTCTAGAGCGAAGTTAAAAAGTAAAGGTGATAGTGCATCTCCTTGCTTTAGCCCACAGTGAATTGGAAACGCATCTGACAGAAACTGGCATATACGGACTTTGCTGTACGTTTCACTGAGACACATTTTAATTAATCAAACTAGTTTCTTGGAAATACCAAATTCAATAAGAATATCATATAAAGCTTCTCTCTTAACCGAGTCATATGCCTTTTTGAAACCTATGAATAAGTGATACACTGTACCCTTATATTACCATTTTTTCTCCATTATCTGTCGAATACAAAATATCTGATCAATAGTTGATCTATTACGCCTAAAATCGCACTGATGATCCCCAATAATTTTATCTACATATGGAGTACGACGTCAACAAAAATGATATTCCTAGAAAGTTATTACAGTTAGTCTTGTTCCCCTTTACGAATTATTATTGTTATTATTATTATCATTATTATTATCATTATTATCATTATTAATTTTTACATTAAATCATACATACACCAGTCACTGGATTACTCCAGACTTTCAAATAGATCAGGTCACGTCCAGCGGATGAGGCCAGAGTACCCAACGCGTAATATCAAGTAATCTGAGAAATGTGGACGGCCTGTGAGCTCACGATAAATTTCTTCGCATCTTTGTACACACTGGAGGACTGCGAGTTGAAAATCCTCCCTTTGTACACGATATTTAAATACCAGAGCCTCACAAAACTCAGGGGTGCCAACACAACATGTTTTTAAATCACGAACTGATAGTTGTAGCAGCGTTTCCAGATGTAGCCCACAACAAATACTGCACTTACGAAATAATTTTACCAATATTATAATGTACAGGGACATCATTTTATTTTTACTAACATTTTTAATATTAACTTGCCTATACTTCCGGGTCAACGCCGTTTGGTACCCCTTCTACGACTGGAGTTCGATGAAACTGGCGTAATGTACAAATAAATTACTTTACTGGATATAGGAGGGAAGAAAAGTGGTTCATACATTTACGTAAACTAGGAAATATAGCATTTTTGAGTTTGATCATTTTCATTAGGTTTTTGTTTAATAAAAATACAGTACAGTATTAACAATGCAGTGTTTTTATTCACGAATTGAGCTGTCCATGTGGACGTATTCCTTATGCAGTGTATATTATACTGTCTATAGCACATTAGCGTACAATATAGAGAATGAAGTTAAATTGAAAAATAATCATAATATGGATATTTAGTAAACACATTTTTGAAAATGGTGGCCGTTCAGTTCTAATGTACATATTATCGCACTATAGACTATTGTACCTAATCCCAATTATCAGTTTCGTTCTTCGTACTAGTAACTCATGTTGAAATAATTCTGTACCTACTCTATAAAAGAGTACTTTACGTACTGTAAATTCAATCTTCACTTCTGCCCGATCCGAAAAGATAAAATTACTCAGACATACTATCTACTGTCCGTCCAAGTGGTTATGTCGTAGGGTCGTAGAAAGGGAGGAAATCACGTGACAGTTAATTACTTCACGAGACCCTTTTATTTAAGTTATTTTAAACAGTTGTATAATATTACGTAGACGTCCAATTCCTAACAGAAATTAATGTTCTCAGAAAAGAACTAAGACAGCCCAGCCACTAGCTGGCGAATAAAAGCTGGTGGGGGAAACCGGGATACGACGTAGGCAAATGGACGACAGTAACTGTGCGAAAATGTTTCAATATTGAAAGCTCTTTTGTCACTGGAAAACGCGAACATATTTTTGGAATGTACTGTTTACTATGACCGTAAGGCTACTATTACTGTATATGCAGTCTTGGATCTGTGTGGAGGACGGTTGAGCTTCATTGGTAGAAGGGGTGGGAGTGAAGTACATTAAAAAACTCAGGTGCACTAAAAATTGAAGTAAAAATAAAATGATGTCCCTGTACAAACTAAAACAACGGCTTTGCGTCATACTGACCAAATGATCAGGCGGGTTGTTATTTTTTCCAATTGGTTTATTTTACGTTGTTTTATCAATTGCGTGCATGAAGGCGATCATGTCTGAGAAATGAGTTCAGGGTCCAGCATCAAATTTACCCAGCATTTACTCTCAGTGCTCTCAGTAAATCTCACAAGCAAATATTCTGATGGGGACAGATAAAAAAGTTTTTTTTTTCTTTCGTCATGTTAATAATGTCAAAAGAAGTGCTTATACAAATTTTGGCCACTCAACCGCAATTATGAGCGCCGTAAAAAGTAAGTTCGCCAGGGGCCGTTAACAGAAAGAAAACACAAAATCATTGGAAAAATTTATTGGAACAGACACAGCAACTGTTCAGCTATTTTTTAACATATTCCCTACCGGAATTGAGACATTTGTCATATTATCATGGGATCGACAGAGAGGTGCAGACGGCTGTCAAACGCTGGTTCCAATCCCAGACGCCTGACTTGTAAAGGCTGGTTCACAATAAACCGGAAACGAAAACGACAACGAGAACAAGAACGGAAATATTTTTAAAATAAATGTATTTAAATGTGAACACTCACATTTAAATACATTAATTTTAACATTATTTCCGTTCTCGTTCTCGTTCTCGTTGTCGTTTTCGTTTCCGGTTTATTGTGAACCAGCCTTAAGACACAAGGATACAAAAATGGATCTAATGATATGATAAACGTCACAGTTCCAGTGGGGGATATGTTGATAAATAGCGCAACAATTGTATCTATTTCGATAAATCTTTCCTTGCAATTGTGATTTTTTTTTCTGTGAACTCCCCGGGGGAAATCACTTTCTGGACGGCCTTGTAATTGCGGTCGAGTGGCCACAATTTGTATAAGCACTTCTTTTGACATTATTAACATGGTGGAAGAAAAAAATTAACTCTTTCTATCTACCTCCATCAGAATGTTTGCTTGTCAGCTCAAACAGGTAACTTATCCCAACTAGGATTTGAACCCAGGCCCACCCGTTTCACGGTTAAACATGCTTAACTTCACTCCACAGTGGTGGACTTGCTGTTACTTGAGAATATCGAATGAGTGAGAACGAACCAATCAAATGACCCAATACTTTAAGTATATAGTAATTATGATGGATATTATGATGACAATATGTAACTGCACCCATCGGGGTCCAGCAATTTAAAGAAAACCTATTAAATAGTTCAATTACATTTTCAACAGCCATATGAAATAACCACAGGACAGAGGCTTTTTTTATTTGTCTGGAAATTATATCTGCACGCATATATATTCAGCAAGCATGAAGGATTTACTTATTTGCCATAAGTTTTTATTTGTCGTTCCTTCGCCTTTGTGTTTTTTTTTATTTTTCCTTTCTTTAATATTTTCTTTCTATCTTTCTTTTTACTTACTTATTGGCTTTTAAGAAACCCGGAGGTTCATTGCCGCCCTCACATAAGCCCGCTATTGGTCCCTATCCTGAGTAAGATTAATCCAGTCTCTATCATCACATCCCATCTCCCTCAAATCCATTTTAATATTATCTTCCCATCTACGTCTCCGCCTCCCCAAAGGTCTTTTTCCCTCCGGCCTCCCAACTAACACTCTATATGCATTTCTGGATTCGCCTATACGTGCTACATGCCCAGCCCATCTCAAACGTCTGGATTTAATGTCCCCAATTATATCAGGTGAAGAATACAATACGTGCAGTTCTGTGTTGTGTAACTTTCTCCATTCTCCTGAAACTTCATCCCACTTAGCCCCAAATATTCTCCTAAGCACCTTATTCTCAAACACCCTTAACGTATGCTCCTCTCTCAAAGTGAGAGTCCAAGTTTCACAACCATAAAGAACAACCGGTAATACAACTGTTTTATAAATTCTAACTTTCAGAGTTTTTGACAGCAGACTGGATGATAAAAGCTTCTCAACCGAATAATAACAGGCATTTCCCATATTTAATCTGTGTTTAATTTCCTCCCGAGTATCTTTCTTCCACTTTCCTTATATCCTTTCTTCCTCGCATTCTTTCATATGCCCCTTTCCTTCTTAATGTTTGGTTATTTGATAGTTTATTTTTAAATTTCTCCTCTTTGTACTGTTTTTCTTCCTTTATATATATATATATATATATATATATATATATATATATATATATATATATTCTTGCTTTTCTAGCCTTCATACGTTTATTTGTTTCATTTCTTACGTTTTTCTAACTTTCTCTTTCTTTCATGTCATCTCTCTTTGTCCTTTCATTCAGTGCTGTTTTTTTTTCTTTTATTCTGTTCGTCACTCGATAAACTTGTTTCTTTTTCCTAATTTTTCTTTCTTTCTTCTTTTTCCCTTATTTTACACTTCTGTTTATGTTTCCTACATTTATCCATTTCACTTTCTTTCTTTGCCAGTTTTTTCCCCGTTTTTCCTTTATTTTTCTTTCTTTCTTTTCTTCGTTTCTTTCTTCCTTTGATATTCTCTCCCACCTTTGTTTATTTTTTCTCTTTTATTTGGTCAGTACCATTAGTTCTTTTCACAATTTTCGCCCAACCAATGCTCTGTTTGGAATACCATACAACTTTTCGCATACTTTGATTATATCTACACTTTTAATAGAAAACAATCGTTAGATGAATACCTACCTAAATATGTATGTCACTATTGTATTGATTAAAGCTGGTTGGGTGGAAGAGAAGGCCTCATGGCCTTAACTCTGCCAGAGAAAATAAAACATATCCATCCATCCATCCATCCATCCATCCATCTGACTCGCCTTTAATTTAAAGTGTTAGCTATCGAGCCTATCTTATCCTTAAAGGTACGGTCACACATCGCTACTTTTGCAGCGCAACTTTTGTACTGCAGCTGCAAAAGTTGCGTGTCGTGTTCTCACGTAAGCCAAAAGTAGCGCGCTGCACGCTACTTTTCGTGCTGCGCAACCCGAGTGCTGCAAAAGTTGCAACTGGAGGTTGCGAGTCTGTTCACACACAAGGCGCTACTTTTGCAGCCGCAGTCATGCTGCAGGTTTCCATCTCCGTGTTGACTTCTCAATATACATTTTGTGGTTATGTTCGCATTATTAAGAAACTCATGCGAAAGCTTCCTTATCTATTATTTGCTTTTCTGTCGTACCTATTATTCAGAAATTGACATTATTTTTTACTATAAAGCTTTTAAAAACGCCTATATACTTAAATGATAACCAACAGTATATTCACGTAATCAATGTTGGCAATCCTCCTGTTTGGAACTACGCTACGGAAAATTAAAAAAAATGAATTATATCGTCAGACTGTGTTGTGTATTTAATAACTGTTACAAATAATTTATTTTCATCACATCTAACATTAAATTACAATCAAACAATAAAAGTATCATTGGCACATTTGGGTGGTAACACTGGTCGCAACCGCAGCAAAAGTTTCAACAAAACCGATATCAAAAATGCTGCGGCTGCAACCCTGAGAACCCTGATCACACGTCGCTACTTTTAAGTTGCGCGCAGCATGGAAAAGTAGCGGGCAGCAGGTTCGGCAGCCGCTACTTTTCGGGTTGCACCGTTGTTCACACGTCGCAGTACAAGAGTTGCGCAGTTTTTTGTACTGCAGCGTTGAAAAAGTAGCGACGTGTGACCGTACCTTTAGCTATACTATTCACCTGCAGGAGCACAAATAGACGTAGAAACTCGAGGCATAAAAACGCTGACACCCCTGGCGGATCGATGGACACACAGGCCTCGTGTGTGTAATATATGTTTGTGGACACAGGCTGGGCGAGGACAATGCTCGCATTGTACGTCGAAGACCCAAGTGTCCATACTCACTAGCTAATATTTGCAATAATGATGCGCAGATGTCTCTAGTGCATTGTTCCGAAGCCAGCAGCTTGTTAAAACTCTCCAGACGGCTTTGGCAGGCTTCAGATTGTTTACACAGAAACAAGAACCTCGCGGGGTCTGTGTCAAGCGTTATAAATCTCAAATTAAGTTGTGATTAGTTTAGAGAAATTTTAAGTTTTAAGCATATTATATTTTCTCAATATATACAAATATTGGAAAAGTTAAAATAGCAAATCAAGCTTTCAGGTATAACTCCCTGTAAACTTGATTTGAATAATTTCGAGAGAAAAATTGTTCCGGGTCCGGGTATCGAACCTGGGACTTTTGGTTAAACGTACCAACGCTCTATCAACTGAGCTACCCGGGAACTCTACCAGACACCGATCCAACTTTTCCCTCTATATCCAAAGACCGCAAAGTGGGCTGACAACCGTTAAGCAACCAACATTGAGTGCACACTAACTCTGTGTGACTTAAATTGTGGTTTTCTGTTAACGAACAGGGACGTGTATTATGCAAATCAAGCTTTCAGGTATAACTCCCTGTAAAGTTGATTTGAATAATTTCGAGGGAAAAATGGTTCCGGGGCCGGGTATCGAACCTGGGACCATTGGTTAAACGTACCAACGCTCTACCAACTGAGCTACCCGGGAACTCTACCAGACACCGATCCAACTTTTTCCTCTATATCCACAGACCTCAAAGTGGGCTGGCAACCGTCAAGCAACCAACATTGAGTGCACACTAACTCTGTGTGACTTAAATTGTGGTTTTCTCTTAACGAACAGTGACGTGTATTATGCAAATCAAGCTTTCAGGTATAACTCCCTGTAAAGTTGATTTGAATAATTTCGAGGGAAAAATTGTTCCGGGGCCGGGTATCGAACCTGGGACTTTTGGTTAAACGTACCAATGCTCTACCAACTGAGCTACCCGGGAACTCTACCAGACACAGTCACACAGAGTTATTGTGCACTCGGTGTTGGTTGCTTGACGGTTGTCAGCCCACTTTGAGGTCTGTGGATATAGAGGGAAAAGGTGGATCGGTGTCTGGTAGAGTTCCCGGGTAGCTCAGTTGGTAGAGCGTCGGTACGTTTAATCAAAGGTCCCGGGTTCGATACCCGGCCCCAGAACAATTTTTCCCTTGAAATTATTTAAGTTAAAACAGTTCACACGTCTTGAATCGCACACTGGTTTCCGAACCAAGATGAATTGTGATAATTATCATTTCATGGTTTTATTTTACAACGCAAAAAGAGCCTTAATGAACAGGAGAAATAATTATACGGATAACAAATATTAGTGGTAGAGTCTACAATTTCGTGCATATTATGAAGGAAATTGACATAGTTGTGCACCTTACAGTCCTGAATTACGTTTTCCGGAACTCTTGCGTTGCAGCTGCGTTACTTTCCTGTACGAAGAGAAGTCCAAGAAACTCAACTTTCTTAAGAGGAAAACGCAGAAAATCGCAAGGTACTAAATCAGGCGAGTATGAGGAATTTGACAACACAAGTCTCTGGAGTTGTTGAAGTTTTAGAATAGTGAAATAAAAAATACAAGTAAAGTAAATAATTTCGTGGACAACTAATACTATGGAAACAGATGGCATAGTTGTTGCATATTATACACAGGGAGCCAGATTTGGATAATACAGAGTGTTTCCGAGGTGGTGTTACAAACTTTCAGGGATGATGGCCAAGGGCACATGCATTAATTTGAGATAAGAAATCCTGGTCCGGAAATGACCGAGTCGAAAGTTACAAGCAAAAATAGTTCTGTGGAAATGAAATAATTTTATTCCTCTGTACACCTTATTCATGTGTATTTATCTGTACATCTTACACATACTGTATTCATCTGGCGTTGTTTACGTTGTCTACTTACGGTATTTCATTCAATGCGCTGTCTGAGGGATGGGGACAGGAAACTACACTAAATCAATGCAGATAGCGTAATGTGTAACGGACATGGTCGGTCCTGATATGCACGTCTGTAGACAGCAGTGTGTGTGTACAAGTTGCAGTGTCCAGTCGATCAGTCCTAGTGAAATGGAGGAGTACACGAGAGCGGAATAAGCAGATCTGATTTTCGAATACGGATGAGTCAATGAGAACAGTAGACAAACTCACAGATTGTATCGGACCTAGTACCCACGTAGGAGACATCCGGCCCATACCATCTTTCCACGACTGTCCCAAAGGTTAAGGGAAGAAGGGCACGTGGTGCCAAATTACAATTCCATTTCCACACAACTATTTTTGCTTATAACTTTCGACTCAGTCATTTCCGGACCATGGTTCCTAATCTCAAATTGATACATGTGCCCTTCGCCATCGTCCTTGAAAGTTTGTAACACCACCTCGGAAACACCCTGTTTTTAATCACTGTAGGTACGTTAACAGAAAACTACAATTCAAGTCACACAGAATTTGTGTGCACTCAAAGTTGGGTTTCTGGCGCCTTGTCAGCTCACTTGAGTTGTGTGGATATAAAGGAAAAAATTGGGTAGGTGTCGGGTGTAGTTCCTGGGTAGCTCAGTCGGTAGAGAATTCGTGCGCTAAGCGAAGGGTCCCGGGATCGATACGCGGCCCCGGAACAATTTTTCCCTTGAAATTATTTATGACACAGAATATTTAAGAATTCAATTCACGTGGCAATCTGATCACATATATACGTAGCATGCATTGAAAATGATTCTACTGAATTTCTGAGTTAGTTGGAAACGATGCATGAAGAAGCACTTATATCACGACCTCCTTGCTACAAAATGTACGACGACCAAATAGCGTTATGATGACAATAGAAAAAAATCTAGTAGGCTGTGCTCGGAAATGAGGACGGCAAAGTTAAAACTTCGCAAACATTCCCGTTCCTGTTCTTGGGCTCCGGAAAGCTTCTCGTTAATTGTGAATACTCACATTTAAATATTATATACTTCAACAGTTTTTCCATTCTCGTTCTCGTTGTCGTTTCAGTTCCCGATTTATTTAGGTTTCAGGAGAAAGGAAAATACTGTCAGGGACATATTTCATTAGGCCTATATTTACTAGTAAAACCATTTGACTAATCAAGGATACAAGCTTATTCAGATACTGAATGCAATAATTTGTTTTAAATGAATGCTTCAAAATTACTTCTTCAACCTAAGTAACATATTTAAATAATTTGATGTTACATCTTTTTACCGGGAATGTCTTCAATTATAACACTCAATAAAGAAACGATTCGTACTGGAGCAATTATGCAAAAGAGTGAATAAAATGTAAGCGGAATACATACTCGTAAATAAGAGAATACGAGGAATGGGGATTTAAAACATTAATTAAAAACTACCTATATCTATAATATGAACAACAAATCAAATTACGCTGTTGAATGACGTAGTTGTGTGTGTTTGGAAGAGCTGTATAACGGTTTAAACACAGTCTACTATATACAGTCACGAAGCTTGAGTTTTGAGGGTGCTAGAAACAATAGACTGTGACGGTTCTATTTTGCATTGCCTATAATGAGCCGATATTAGCGATCCTAGTGGTGAGCAACTATCTAATGTTTGCATATTTACTACGTATTGATCTTCGCGACTATATATACTAGACTGTGGTTTAAGTATACAAAAAGAAACTGCAACACTGCAAAAGCTAGCGGGACTGAAACGAAACTCGCTTATGAAAGAGAAATAGGTTTAACCGTTGTCTGCTTGCGCTGCTCCCTGGAAGTAGTCCCTGAAACTATGCATACATGTTGCCAAATGTCACACGCATGTAATGCTAAATGATCATATATGTAGAAATGTTCATATATATTTTATAATGAAGAAAATTTTCACGTTTTATTTGGAAGGAAGAGTTATTTTTCATGCGATTTCTCCACAAAACCCGATTTTTGTTGAAAATATCGTTATTATGAAGTAATTTCGTGGATTTCTATAAATTTCGTGAAAATTCGCGGATATATTTCATTTAATTTTGGACTTCCACTAAGGAATTTGCATTTTCCATACATAAAATTAAGTTTTTAACACATTTCGTGTACATCGTTAATATCAAAAACTCACACTTCTAACAATAAGAGTTCTTAGTGAGTATAGTTTGTGTAATACAGACGTGGACAAATTATTAGACTAAATTAATTATATGTGCAACAAAGCTGTATTTATCGGCAGAAGTAATGAACAAAAATGTATTTTGCACTGAAATAATGAACAAAAAATTGAATCTGGAGGTTACTAATATTTTGTGAACATTCCCTTATTCTTTATTAACAAGTTGATTTTGTCAGAGATGCTGGAAACTAAAGTTTGACGCTTTCTTTGAATATCAGCATCATTTAGCCAGATACCAGATAGTGCTTAAATGAGCCCATGTTTTGTTGTAAGCCTGTTTTTGTTCACTTTCTTCTTCAGTACAGATCACAGATTTTCAATTTCGTTCATGTCCGGACGTCTTGCAGGCCATGGGAGAACAGACTGTTGAATATCTTCTGCAGTATATAATTAAAATACCAGTTATACCAACACAGCCAGACAAAATATACTTAATCATTGGAAAAATATACCAGAAGATGTAAACAATCATATTTACAACAATAGAGACTCTGTGAATTAGACTGATAGTTGATATGACGAATTATATTATGTTTCGAATAAAAACGTTTTAGTCTAATAATCTGTCCACGTCCGTATAGTCACAGGGATTTAATGTTAGTTTTCTGTTAGTATTGATACTAATATAATTAATGGCGTATTATCTAATGCTTTCAGACTAGTGTGTTGTGAAACAATCCTCTGTCTCATGTACGTATTTCCGGCGATTTACCATAATGCGATTACAATTTGTTGTTTTTTTTTTTTCCATAAAGTAGTCTGAAACATACATCCTGGTGTTCACAATTTCATGAAAAGCAAATTCGAGCAAAGCTTCAATTTCCTTTCAAATAAAGCTTTTACAGCAAAATAGATTCAGAATTAAATGTTAGTTCTCAGGTTCGTTTTATTGCGGAGCTGCTGGCGCACTGTCCGGCTGTATTTCGGCAGCGAATTGGCTGCAGCAGATTGTAATATTGGCCGTAAGTGCCTGCCGGAGTGAATAATTGTATTATCAAGTTGGGACTCGCTGACTGTTACAGAAGCAGGCTGCCATGCCACCACGCCGAGCGCTGCCTTGCGTCGCGTCGCTTTGCTTTACAAGTTATTTACGCGACGACAAGTTCAGGCGTCTGAATTAATACGTCGATAAACGAGGGCGAAGTTTTACACTCTTACTGGAGCTTCAGAAGACAGTTCTCTTAGTTCCGTATCATGTCACTATCTGACTGAATATTCGCTTAGTTATCATAACAATACAGGGTATTTCAAAAAGTATTACGGATTTATTAATTTGTCCTACAGAATAATCTCTGTAATATTGACAATTAATATTTGAGGAGAAAAATTCGCTCCGGCGCCGGGGATCGAATCCGGGTCCTTGGTTCTACGTACCAAGCGCTCTGACCACTGAGCTACGCCGAATTCAATCCACAGCACCGGATCGAATCTTCCTCCTTCAGTGTTTCCCTTTGTGGCCTGACTCCAAGTTAGGCATATATGTTGACGTATATGTCCAATTTCAACTGCCATTATACTAGGAGCGCACTCAGCTGAGTGACTTGTTTGGCCGGGATTCCGCAGTTACAGAGGTGTGAAAATTATTAGAATGATCTTAATTTTAAAGGTTTTTTAATAGTTCCTTCACAAATATTAATTGAATTGATGAATATTAATATGTATTACTATACTGATGTAGGATATATTTACTACTAACAATGCCGGAAAGCATTGTTGTACATTGGTATTTTTCTTATTTTACAATTGTTATGGGAATTAAGAAATTATTATATTATGTTGGCGGAATTGGAAGCATAAAAAATTGTATGCACAAAACAGATGTATACGTCCATTTGAACCTTCACAACAATGTAAACGCAAAGAACAATTTGTTTAAAGCATTTCTTAATTAATTTTTGATGTTTCCAATTCCGCCAACATAATATAATAATTTCTGAATTCCCATAACAATTGTAAAATAAGAAAAATACCAATGTACAACAATGCTTTCAGGCATTGTTAGTAGTAAATATATCCTACATCAGTATAGTAATATTATATACCAATATTCATCAATTCAATGAATATTTGTGAAGGAACTATTAAAAAACCTTTAAAATTAAGATTATTCTAATAATTTTCACACCTCTGTATGATGCACTGCTAGCTATGAGAATATTATGGATTCATTAATTTGTCCCGGCCAAATAATTCACTCAACTGAATGCGCTCCTAGTACAATGGCAGTTGACATTGGACATATACGTCAACATATATGCCTAACTTGGAGTCAGGCTACAAAGGGAAACATTGAAGGAGGAAGATTCGATCCGGTGCTGTGGATTTAATTCGGCGTAGCTCAGTGGTTAGAGCGCTTGGTACGTAGAACCAAGGACTCGGGCTCGATCCCCGGCGCCGGAGCGAATTTTTATCCTCAAATATTATTTCAAAAAGAATGGTGCAAAACCAAAGCTCATTTATTTTTTACTGAAATGACATACAGAAACAAAAGTGGTATGAAATGATAGACGAGCTTCTTAAGCACCATGGGTGACACGGCAGATGTCTAACCGGTACTCCATTTCTTCTCAGACGCGAGCCAACGTATCCTCGGTTATCAGTAGGGATCGGATTTTTACGTGATATCAAAGTGTGAAATTGTACACATTTATGTAAGAAAAATAAGCTGAATATGTACCAAAATATGTAAAATCATAAAAATATTTAATATCAATATCTGGCAGGTTATAGGATAGGTAAGACTCTCTAGTTTGATTTCATAGAGCACCCGACTTTTTTACCGCACACTTGACACATTACTATTTTTCCATCTGTAATGAAAGCTTAGGGTTGTAGATACAGGAGCCATTTTAGTTAATTAAAAGCAGTAGATAAACTCACTTGCACTTTATACTGTAAGTACTAAAACTAGAGAACTAAGTGAAATGAATGACACAGCAGAACTGCAAGCACTGTTTCGCTTTATTGGATTAGGAAAAAATAAGAGAAGATGTGGGACACATGCATTTTAGCTGCTCCCTGTAAGAAACAAAGTACCTACTAAACTTCAAACTATAGGCATTTATAAACTGTTGTTTGAAAAGTGACATTCCTGTCTCATTCAGAAGGGTAGGATTATTCCAGCCGAGAACCAAACTTTCTAAATGCTCGGAAAATCCCTTTTCCGTATAGGTCTACTAAATTTAAAGTAAGGAGGTCAAGCAATAACCTGAAAAGCTATTTATTTTAATCTTTCAAGAGCTTTCCAGTTGTTCCTCTACTCCAGCTTCTTTTCAAAAGTCAGCTACTTTATTGCGGCCCATGTCAGACTTGACACGGATTTTCTCTAGAAGGATTAGGAAGAGGGTGGGAACGGCTTGTTAAGACGTATGCAGAACAATTATAGTTCGAGACAAATCATGTCTTCCTCGTCCCACTCCACCGCAAAAAGGCAACGCTACTTTCTGAGTGATTTTTATAATACAAGATAGTTGTATGAGAAGGGTTGCCTTTTGTTCACTCATATTACAGTGGGCGTTATGGGGTGAGTGCCTCTATTACTACCTGGAACTAAGGACGTTATATTTCGTCCCGAAATATATCCTTTCTTTGGTATGTAAAAAAAAACTTTTTAAATCTCTGTATTTCAAATTGTAAACTTCCCCAGTTTTTTTTTTCCTTTCAGAGAAGTAAAAATGAATAAAACTCCTAAATATGTAGATTTATGTAATATCAAGCCATAATATGTAATGTGGGGTAAATATGTAAACATATGTAGTATCAAATTTTAATATATTAATGGTAATTACAAGATTCGTTTCTATATACGGTTAGGTTTAAAGGAATATAGTATGCAATTACATAAAAATCCGGTCCCTAGTTATCAGGTCCACTGCAGCATAGATACGTCGCTTCAAATCATTCAGGTCCTGTGGTAATGGGAGGACATACACAATATCCTTCACGAACCCCAATAAAAAGAAGTCGCAGGCTGTTAGATCAGGTGATCTCGGAGGCCAAGTCAGCAATGCCAAATCATGATTCTCGGTGCAGCCGATCCAACATCCTGGTCGGGTGTCATTCAAGTGCTTGCGAACATCATGATGGTAATGAGGAGGAGCACCATCTTGTTGAAAAATTTCATTCGGAAAGTCTTCCTCTAGTTGAGGCATTAACCATTCTGTTAACATGTTCAGGTAGGTGTAGCCAGTGACAGTATGCTCGGTAAAAAAGAAGGGTCCATACACTTTGTGTCTGCTAATCGTGCAAAACACGTTTACTTTTGGTAGTTTCTCTCGTACTCCACAATGGTATGAGGGTGTTCTGTCTCTGCACTGTTATAATAGCCCCTGTTCGTGCAAATTCCATCATACAATACGTAAGTTCCATCTTTGAAGTAGCCATTTTCTATCAACTAAATGTAAACAAAACTTAGCCCTCTAACGGCTTTTACGTAAACTACAACTACAAACATAGACAAGCGAACTTAAAAAAAGTTCTTTTATCATTTCATAAAATTATTCTAATTGAAATCGAAGTACCTCGCGGAAACCTAAGCCATTACTATAGGCTATTTGCACCCCATACATTCCCTAGTTTATTTGAGCTCTAGCCAAATATCATTGTATTTCAATGGTACATCGATAAGCACTCAATTTTCAATCGTTATCTTGTAATAATATTGATTACATCGACTTCCTATTGTCTGCAGATTAAAACTTGATGTATTTCCACTAGTAAAATGTGATCGTAATATGCTGATAATGTGATAACCTATCTCGAATTATCGACAATGGCAATTTATCTATTATCATAACCATCATTATAATGTCGTAAATCTACGATATTGCACTCCCAACTTCACTCCCTACTCATGGAAAATATGTCAACAAGAGAACCCCAATTGAAGGAGTAAATACTGTTAAAAACAAGTGATCTACAAACATACAGATGCTAGTGCAAACTGTAAAAACACACAGTAGGTTTGAAATACAGCATAATATGTTTCATTATACTCTTACTTAAACAATCTTGCTACTTGTTTTCAACGAAGACAAGTCAGATGCATCACACCTTTTACTAAGACTCAAGTTGGTAGCTTGTAATCCACAATTTTGTTACAATTTTTCAGAGTCTATTATGAACAATGTGTTATACTATCTGTCAGTAATATCTAATCCGGTATGGTAAAAAGGTCGAAGACAAAATTTTATATTTGGTATGTAGATCTAACGTGTCGTGTCAAACACGTGTGCTTCAGCTGTCTAATAAAGAAGAAACTAGTCACTTGCTCAACAAGTATAACTACACCGGAAGCAGTGGCTACCAGTGCATAATTTTTCAAGCGAGTTTCCGAGGTGGTGATACTGGATGATTCCTTTGAGAGGTGTATAATCTATTGCCATTTTTAATACGCCTGTTCTTTTCATTCTTCTTATGTGTTCTTTCCATGTTGCTTCCGATTGTCTCATATTACTTGGGTATTTAATTCGTTTCGTATTTCCGATTGCCTCATATAACTTTGATATTTACAATTCGTTTCGTGCTTCCTATTGTCTCATATAACTTGGATATTTAATTCGTTTCGTGTTTCCGATTGTTTCACATAACTTGGATATTTAATTCATTTCGTGTTTCCGATTATCTCACATAACTTGGATATTTACAATTCGTTTCATATTTCCGCTTGTCTCATATAACTTGAATATTTAAATCTTTTCGTGTTTCCGATTGTCTCACATAACTTGGATATTTACAATTCGTTTCCTATTTCCTATTGTCTCATATAACTTGGATATTTAAAACTTTTCGTGTTTCCGATTGTCTCACATAACTTGGATATTTACAATTCGTTTCCTATTTCCGATTGTCTCATATAACTTGAATATTTAAATCTTTTCGTGTTTCCGATTGTCTCACATAACTTGGATATTTACAATTCGTTTCCTATTTCCTATTGTCTCATATAACTTGGATATTTAAAACTTTTCGTGTTTCCGATTGTATCATATAACTTGGATATTTACAATTCGTTTCCTATTTCCTATTGTCTCATATAACTTGGATATTTAAAACTTTTCGTGTTTCCGATTGTATCATATAACTTGGATATTTACAATTCGTTTCCTATTTCCGATTGTCTCATATAACTTGAATATTTAAATCTTTTCGTGTTTCCGATTGTCTCACATAACTTGGATATTTACAATTCGTTTCCTATTTCCTATTGTCTCATATAACTTGGATATTTAAAACTTTTCGTGTTTCCGATTGCATCATATAACTTGGATATTTACAATTCGTTTCCTATTTCCTATTGTCTCATATAACTTGGATATTTAAAACTTTTCGTGTTTCCGATTGTATCATATAACTTGGATATTTACAATTCGTTTCCTATTTCCTATTGTCTCATATAACTTGGATATTTAAAACTTTTCGTGTTTCCGATTGTATCATATAACTTGGATATTTACAATTCGTTTCATATTTCCTATTGTCTCATATAACTTGGATATTTAATTCGTTTCGTGTTTCCGATTGTCTCACATAACTTGGATATTTACAATTCGTTTCCTATTTCCGATTGTCTCATATAACTTGAATATTTAAATCTTTTCGTGTTTCCGATTGTCTCACATAACTTGGATATTTACAATTCGTTTCCTATTTCCTATTGTCTCATATAACTTGGATATTTAAAACTTTTCGTGTTTCCGATTGTATCATATAACTTGGATATTTACAATTCGTTTCCTATTTCCTATTGTCTCATATAACTTGGATATTTAAAACTTTTCGTGTTTCCGATTGCATCATATAACTTGGATATTTAATTCGTTTCGTGTTTCCGATTGTCTCACATAACTTGGATATTTACAATTCGTTTCATATTTCCGATTGTATCATATAACTTGGATATTTAATTCGTTTCGTATTTCATTTTACGTTTCTTATTTTGTAGGGTGCTGTACTTCTTAGAAACGCACTGCTTCATCTGCTCTCAAATATTTAAGTTGGTCCTTATTTAAAATTCCCTTTGGCAGCTGTACATTAATGTCTAAATTTACTCCACTTCATAAAATTTGAAGTTAACTTTCATTCGTACTTTCTAAAGTAGAATTCGTTTTAATGTGTCATACAATATAAAATTTAGTCTACTATTTCTTTTTACAAGAATCTTTTTCTTCCATGCTAACTAACTTCGATTTCATTTTTTTCGAAAATTGATTCTTTTGGTGGGAAACCTGATATTAACTCACAACATATATATTCCAAAACTTAAACTTCTATCTTTCATAATGAAAATGTAAATAAATGCGATTTAAATTAAGCTGCTATTTTTTCAGCTTTCAGTTTTCAGCTCTACATGCTGACGCTTTACCCACTAAACCACACGGATTCTAGTTCCGATGCCGGATTGAATCCTTCTCAGTTTAAGTTCTATCTCTCTATTCTCCTTTGCATATGGTATTGTACTTCGGTACATCATAGTAATAGAATCATATGGCATGATGTTGCATTTAGATCGAAGTGATCTTCACTGGAGTAACATACTCTGTTTACATCTCACAAAAATTAGTGATATTTCTGCAAGTTTGCAACTCTTTACTTCTTCTATTACCACTTTTGGGCACATTTTTCAACAATTTATCAGGTGACAAGAGCGATGTGATTCATTAGACTATTACACTTTTACTACTTCAATAAAACGGTACGAAAGGACGTCTTTCAACCAATCATGGCTATTTATCGCTACAATTTTATCACTTCCCTAGCATTTACTTACTTTTATCACTTCCCTAGCATTTGTTTTTATCACTTTCCTAGCATTTGTTTCTTTGTTTGTCAACATTTCAAATTGCAAATTCTTTACGGTACTATAAAACATGCTTTGCGATCGTCATTTGTTTCCCGCATAGATAGTCGACTGAAAATGGCGGTTGCGTTCAAACGTTTTGGTGAAGCTAACATTACTGAAATATAATTTTAGTAAGTCAATTAATATCTATTTTATTGTATTAGAGTGCTTTACTTCTTCTAATCGTTATATAGTTTCTTCTGTTTTTATCACCTCCCTACCATTTGTTTCTTTGTTGTCAACATTTCAAACTGCAAATTCTTTACGATACTATAAAACATGCTTTGCGATCGTCATTTGTTTACAGCATATAAATTCAACTGAAAATGGCGGCTGCGTTCAAATGTTTTGGTGAAACTAATATTAGTGAAACAGAATTTTAATAAGTCAATATTTTATTGTAGTAGAGTAGTTTATTTCTTCTAATCTTTATATACTTTCTTCCAATTGTGTAATAGTCAATTAAATCCATCTCAAGTTTTGATTTTCTCTAGAAGAATCGAAACCTCTAGTGAGATTACTGTTTATAAAATTTATTGGTGTAGAAGTCTTGAGCACGAATAGATATCATAGTACATTTTTCTACAACAAATGACGAACAATTAACAGAACTGAAAAAAAAAAAAGAAAAACGAATCGCAAAAAGGATTTATCACACCTTACTCGGAAATAGCTTTTAGATTAGATCATCATAGAAACTGCGTTTTCGAATCACGTGGTAACTTTTATTTACTTATTTACTGATAACATTTGCGTTTTTATTAAGGATGGCTGTTTCTTAAGCTTTCGAATACGTAGTATGATTTATCATATTTTGCACTAAAAGAACTTCCTTTCGACAGAAAATAAGATCCGTGTATATTCTCCAATACCACATTTCTTGGGCTAAGGAATTTTATCACACATGAAATATCATCTCCTCTATCGGTATTGATGAACCCGTGGAATCAGTACCTAATAACAACCCAATACTTCTATGTTAAAATTCCCATCAAGTGACTGAGGAAGACTGAACGGAAAGTCGATTTGCATACGCTGACACCTAGCATCATATCAGCAACTGAATTAACCTCCGTGACGTGAAATTCACATTTTGATGCATTATTCGTGTGGATATGCAGTGACACCGACGCAAACAACGCCTTATCATGGACTGCATGATGGACCCTGACCGCAAAGGCTGTGAGATACCTCCTACGCTCACGCTCAGACAAAGGTCAGGCTTCTGAAAGCGCCAGTATTCCATTATTTTTCTTGATCATTTAAAGTGAGACGAGAAATGAGGAATGGAAGGCAATTTAAAATAGAGAGGAGAAGGTTTGCAGTTTACGGCGCTAAGTGAAGGTATTACCGATCTACAGGATAAGGCTTAAGACTGATTCACAATAACCCGGGAACGAAAACGACAACGGGAACGAAAATATTCTTAAAATAAATGTATTTAAATGTAAGTATTCACAATTAACTATTGTGAATGCTACATTCAAATACATTTATTTTAACACTTCCGTTCTCGTTCTCGTTGTTAATTACTTAAAGAGGCCATTTTATTTAAGTTATTTTGTGCGAGATCGTGCGTATTTGCTTGTTTTCCGCATAGAACCAATACGCGGTAAGTGTGAAATACCACATTCAGTATTCCCAACGTAACACACATAACAATTTCCCTCTTCTTACCGCTTAAGCGCGACATTCATTTTACTGCTTTAGGCTTTTAACATATTATTTTTAGAGACGTTTAACATAGTAATAATTATAAACTGGAAACTTACCACTGCAATTTCACCTAAATTATAATGTTCATTATTGTTTTTAAATATTTGCAAACATTAAGTAAAGTCTACTATTCTATGAAACTTATTGCATTCCTGATACAAGTAACATTAAGGAAGCCGTGAAAAAATCAACAAGATTCCAGATGCCGATGTTATTACTGCAATATGTTATATAAATAATACTCTTAAAATATTAAAATGAAAAATAAATCATTACATAACCTTACCGTTTGTTTTAAGTTCGCATTTATAGACTGGGGGGGGGGGAAAGACAGACGTATATCACGGCCTGCTGGAGTATAGTAAACACAGAAAACATTTTATAGCAACAATGTTGAAGAAAGATATTTTGGTTTTCCGAAGTTGCCGTCATTAAACAGAAATCAACATGGAGATTTCATTGCAACTAATTAGAAATTCGTCTTTCAGGTATGTAATAAACGATCTTGGCACAAAATAATGTACGATACACGAGCGGTATGTTTGTTTTCATGTTCTCGGAAATTAAAAAAGCTCAACTACGTTTGGCTTTTTCAATCTTTTCCTAGACCATGAAAACGTCAACATACCGCTCTTGTAACGTATATTACTATTAAACAGTTGTATAATATTACGTAGGCGTCCAATTCCTAACAGAAATTAATGTTCTCAGAAAAGAGCTAAGACAGCCCAGCCACTAGCCTTTACAGAGAGGCGAATAGAAGCAGGTGGGGGAAACCGGGGTGCGACGTAGGCAAATGGACGGCAGTACCTGTGCGAAAATGATTCAATATTGAAAGCTCTTTCGTCACTGGAAAATGCGAACATATTTTTGGAACGTACTGTTTATTATGACCGTAAGGCTACTATGACTGTATATGCGGTCTTGGATCTGTGTAGAGGACGGTTGAACTTCATTAGTAGAAGGGGTGGGAGTGAAGAACATTAAAAAACTCAGGTACAATAAAAACTGAAGTAAAAATAAAATGACGTCCCTGTATTTGGAACCCCTGTGCGTCGGCTGGAAACCACGGAGGAGGATCGTCTAGGAACGAGTGGGGTTACCTCACAGTCTAGTATATACAGTCACGAAGCTTAATACTTACTAAATATGCAAACGTAGACTGTTGAAATATGCATCCATAGATAGTTGCTCACCACCAGGATCGCTACTATCGCCTCATCACAGACTCTTTCCCTAGCAGACCATAAAATGTATTGTACTTTCGATATCGTGTTCTTTTGAAAAAAATTAACACCTTCCTTCCACTATTGAAATATCAAATACATAAGATTTATATATTATTTTCATAAAATATATAGTACATTCTATAAACTCACCTTCCTGGATCTTTCGGAAGGATAACTCTAACCTATCTTTCTTACAATTTATAGTACTACAAACGTCTCCTTGTCCCATATAATTATTCAAATTATTGTATTTTAGCCATTTACAATTATTACAACGGATAACGAACTTTTCACAAAAATGCGAAATACAAGCATTTTTCGATCTAGACCAGCCGTAATGTTTGTTCGGGTTTTCTATTTCCGTGTATGGAGCTCAGTGAAATACTGTATTATAACTTTATTGCTTATCATTGCTAAGCTTTATTTAGTGTAATGTGTTATAAGTTCCGTTTACTTCTTGTTGCATAATATGTTTCAGAAATAATTACAAAACTGTGTTATGTTAATGTGAAGAGAATTTTACATGTTAACATAATCTGTTGGCGTTAACATTTCAAGTTTAGAATGGAAGCTATTTTGAGGTTTAATAAAAAAGAATTTATATTGTGATTCCAATTTAGCACATCTACCTTCCTTAATTTTAGATAAAACATTTACCATACCACTCCTATGAAATTAGTGTACGTACAATTGTGTTACTTCATCTCTTAAGTAGTAGATAAATACAATAATTCAGTATTCAATTTTAGTATTAAAATACAGACAAATTGAATGTCCGGGGTATCATACATGACATTATGCTTAATTATAATGTATGATTGCGAATTTAGGAATATAAGTTAAAGATAGTAAATATAACCTATAATTTTCATATGAATGGCAAGGCATTGGAGATCACTAAATTTAGACAGAAAGGGGCAACTGGTACAGTAAACATAACCTATAATTTCAACATATCTAAATATCACTGCGGTGCAATTGAAAATTACTGAATCGTGCATAAATGAATGAAATAAAGGCAGGTATTACACACACGAACAACTAGTTCGTAGCCTGGCCATTTCGAGTACTGATCGTAACAGATAATCTTCCGCAAGATACTAAGTATTATGAATTCCTACACTGAATGTTCAAGGGGGACAAGTAACGACGAAAAATACCAAAAGTTAGCAACAATGCCCCAAGTATTTGGATGTTACACAATAGCATGAATACCATGTTTCACTTTTATGAACTAAGTACCGGGACGGCTATATTTCCTTAATATCTGGAAATACAATTAATCTGGACATTAACCACATCTGCGTCGGTTCCCTTGTCATTATAGTAGTGGGAAGGGAACCCTTTAAAATGTACTTTAAAACGTCTGTTGTAAAATATTACACGTGGAATGAGAAGAAACGACGAAACTAACGCATTCAGTGGGACATTACGCACAGCATAGTGTTATCGTACATGAACTCAGTTTCTGTCGTAGTTGCTATGACGTTCATTAGCGGTCTTAGTGATAGGATAGGATATCTGTTGCTATAAATCCAGCGTCATCTGCAGTTGCACAGAGGGCCGTGATTGTTCATTCATCCAATATACTTAGTTTAAAGCTGGAATACGAGCGCATGTACGCCTATGGTTTGTGTGTTTTGAACGAACTTTTAAACATATTTCACTATTCACGATGTCTAGAATAAAATTAACGCAGAAAAGTTCATAATCTAGAATGATTTAGAAAAATTTTCATATGTCATAAAAATCTTAATATATTTTTTTCATATTTCTTTACGATTTTCCACCTCTGTTATTTCTATAACTACCACTGCAGTGGCGTATGCAGAATTTTGTCAAGGGGGGGTCATTATTAAAATTGTTTACAATTTACATTATCATCAGCATCATCCTTCACGAATTAGGCCTCTGTAGACCTGTTTCGGCCCCATCTAGCAGTCTTCTTAAAGGTCTTCCTGGTCGACGATGTCCTCTAGGTTTATATTGCATCATAATGTTTGGGATTCTTGAATTTTCCATTCTTCTTACATGATCTAGCCAACTGAATTTGTATCTGCTGATTTTTTCTTCTACTGACTCTACTTCTAATTGTTCTAAAATTTCTTCATTCCTTTTTCGGTCTAAAAGAGTATATCCTGCTGTCCTCCTGAAAAATTTCATTTCCGTTGCTTTGATTCTGTTCATGTCTTTTTTCTTTAATGTCCAAATCTCACTTACGTATAAAAGGGAAGGTAATGCTAGTGTATTATATATTTTTATTCTTGTAGATTTTTGTACTACTTTAGCTTTTGATGTATTGTTTATTATTCCTAGAATCTGTGTAAATTTGGTAATTTTCTTGTACACACCTTTTTCATTTTGATAAGATATTTCACAACCCAGATAACTGAAATTTTGCACTTGTTCGAGGCATTGGTTATTGTGTATTATCTTACTTCTGACTGGGTCTTGTCCTAAAAATGCCATTACTTTTGATTTTTGTGCTGAAATTTCCATCCCAAAATACTTTAATCATCATCACCATCACCATCACCATCACCATCACCATCACCACCATCATCATCATCATCATCATCATCATCATCATCATCATCATCATCAGGCCTCTCTAGATCTGTTTCGGCCCCATCTAGCAGTCTTCTTAAAGGTCTTCCTGGTCGACGATGTCCTCTAGGTTTATATTGCATCATAATTTTTGGGATTCTTGAATTTTCCGTTCTTCTTACATGATCTAGCCAATTGAATTTGTATCTGCTGATATTTTCTTCTACTGACTCTACTTCTAATTGTTCTAAAATTTCTTCATTCCTTTTTTCGGTCTAAAAGAGTATATCCTGCTGTCCTCCTGAAAAATTTCATTTCCGTTGCTTTGATTCTGTTCATGTCTTTTTTCTTTAATGTCCAAATCTCGCTTCCGTATAAAAGGGAGTGTAATGCTAGTGTATTATATATTTTTATTCTTGTAGATTTTTGTACTACTTTGGCTTTTAATGTATTGTTTATTATTCCTAGAATCTGTGTAAATTTGGTAATTTTCTTGTTCACATCTTTTTCATTTTGATAAGATATTTCACAACCCAGATAATTGAAATTTTGCACTTGTTCGAGGCATTGGTTATTGTGTATTTTACTTCTGACTGCGTTTTGGACCATAGTTGGGTGCCTGGACCATAGTTATGGGAAATTACGGTATTACGTTAAGGCTTCCTTACTCATAAGCAGCTTAAGAGATCTTTAATTACATCGGTAACTAATTCTTCGTGTACATTGAAATCTAGCTTTGATATTTTCTTTGGAAAGGATTCATGTTCTGGAATTCTCTCATTTTGAAAACCCCAACGCTGCCATCAGGGTTTGAACACGCAAACCTCAGTAGATGACATCGAAACCATTGTGATTGACCTGACTGGCAGCTGTTCGCACGTGGGATAGATTCTTACTTCTTTCCATCATCTTTCATTTGCGCCTCGTATCTCGTGAAATGCTGCAAGCAGGAAATAACCTAGGAACCTCTCGTGCTATCTGGCAGCTGCAAACATCATAACAAAGGCGTGGAGGGGCGCTTATAGCTTCGCTCTTTGATTTCCTGTATAATGTGAATTCGCAGTTTTCCATTGATCCATTAGAGTGAGTTATTTCATGTTATCCAAGCAAGATTATCCAGTATAAACCAGCTTTTTTAGATAACTTGCTGGAGAAAATGTACAGCTTGATAAAAGAAATCGATTTGAAATTATGACTGGTGCAAGAATATAATGGGAAAGCCATTATTTTTACCCGAAGGATTTCTCAAGCAATGGTGTGTTGTGCGAGCTTGAAAGATAGCGAGAAAGTGAAGGAACATCATACAATCAGTACTGCCAACTGGCTATCACTGAATCTCGCTGGACGGAGCTTAAATATAAGCTATTTTCGAGCGAAGAAAACTGGATTTTCATAAAATACTTTAAAATCAAGTAATTGAAAATTTCATTTATAGATAATGTTGATTATACAGGGTGATTCAAGAGGATATACTGTCACTTACGGAGCTTATTTCCGAAGACATTCTCAGCAAATAAAGTCATATAAACATTTGTCCTAATCTCAATATTTTCAAAATTACATTAATTTGAAGTAGTTAGTAGAATACATTTTTTTTTTAAGTTTTAGGAGTAAAAGAATATTACAAATAGAGAATGAACTATTCAGAAGTATCATTTCTTTAATTGGCTAGTGTTCTGAAGCTAAAATGAGTTGTTAATTGCTTTTTACAGATTTTGTGTTTCAATTTTTAATTAAAAATTACATTATTCTTACGCACTTACCACAAAAATTGTTACAAATCATTCGACTTTAGGAACTTCAGTCTTTACAGTTTAATTATGTATCCTAATGTACAGTATTGAAGAATTTACAAGAGTGGCGTGATTTGTAACGATTGTGTGATAAATACTTACTTATTACTTATTTACTGGCTGTTAAGGAACCCGGATCTTCATTGCCGCCCTCACATAAGCCCGCCATTGATCCCTATCCTGAGCAAGATTAATCCAGTCTCTACCATCATATCCCACCTCCCTCAAATCCATTTTAATATTATCTTCCCATCTACGTCTCGGCCCCCCTAAAGGTCTTTTTCCCTCCGGCCTCCCAACTAACATTCTATATGCATTTCTGGATTCGCCCATACGTGCTACATGCCCTGCCCATCTCAAGTTTCTGGATTTAATGTTCCTAATTATGTCAGGTGAAGAATGCAATGCGTGCAGCTCTGCGTTGTGTAACTTTCTCCATTCTCTTGTAACTTCATCCCTCTTAGCCCCCAAATATTTTCCTAAGCACCTTATTCTAAAACACCCTTAATCTCTGTTCCTCTCTCGAAGTGAGAGTCCAAGCTTCACAACCATATAGAACAACCGGTAATATAACTGTTTTATAAATTCTAACTTTCAGATTTTTTGACAGCAGACTAGATGACAAAAGCTTCTCAACCGAATAATAACAGGCATTTCCCATATTTATTCTGCGTTTAATTTCCTCCCGAGTGTCATTTATATTTGTTACTGTTGCTCCAAGATATTTGAATTTTTCCACCGCTTCGAAGGATAAATCTCCAATTTTTATATTTCCATTTCGTATAATATTCTGGTCACGAGACATAATCATATAATTAGTTTTTTCGGGGTTTACTTCCAACCCTATCGCTTTACTTGCTTCAAGTAGAATTTCCGTGTTTTCTCTAATCGTTTGTGGATTTTCTCCTAACATATTCACGTCATCCGCATAGACAAGAAGCTGATGTAACCCGTTCAATTTCAAACCCTCAGTGTTATCCTGAACTTTCCTAATGGCATATTCTAGAGCAAAGTTAAAAAGTAGAGGTGACAATGCATCTCCCTGCTTCAGCCCGCAGTGAATTGGAAAAGCATCAGATAGAAACTGGCCTATACAGATGTGTGATAAATGCGTAAGAAAAATGTAATTTTGTAGTTACAGATTGAAAAAATTCTGTAAGAAGCAACTATGGAATTCACAACACATTTTGGCATCAGAATATTAGCTACTTAAAGAAATGATACTCCTGAACAGCTCATTCTTTTCCTGTAATATTCTTTTACCCTTAAAACTAAAGAATAATGGTATTTTACAAACAACTTCAAATTAATGTAACTCTGAAGATATTGAGATTAGGACACATTTTTATATGACTTCGGAAATAAGCTCCGTAAGTGACGGTAAATCCTCGTGAATCACCCTGTATATCACATGTTTTAATATTGAATAATTGATTATCTGATTTAAATAGGGGTCAATGTATGGATCCTCAATGTTCAGTAGCAATGAAGAAGTACTTGCAGTGACGACAATATCTCTGCTATTAGATTATGTGAAGTACTCGGTAAGTCGTCACTTGATCCCTTCTTGTATGCAGCCAGGGTCCCTACTTTACGTATCACATTAATTGCCAATATGCAACCTTTACAACAACTGCCCATCTTTCTTGATGAAGAAAATGCACTGGATGATGAAATGTGTTTTGGGTTTCCAATGTTTACATAATTGTATGGATCACGTGAGTGACGTCACCTCAGCAAGAAAGGGAAAGAATTGGGACTTGATACGGAAGAATGGTAAGCAGATCATACGTTATTGCAAGATGAAACGTCTTTCAACTCGTTTCTGCATTACAACATATTATTACGTGCTTACCATGAATAAACAGTTTGAGATTAATATTTATACAATCTATACTAATAATAAATCTGTAAGCGAAATTTTTCTGGTAATTTTCGCTTTTCTAAAAATAATTGGTGTTAACATGTATAATTAATCATCCTGAAACCGAAAATCGCCTTTTTGAAATTTTTGTTTGTATGTATGTCTGTCTGTCTGTCTACATGTCTGTCTGTCTACCTGTCTGTCTGTATGTTTGTTACCTTTTCACGCGATAATGGCTGAACGGATTTCGATGAAAATTGGAACATAAATTAAGTTCATTGTAACTTAGATTTTAGACTGTATGACATTCAAAATACGTTACTGAAAAAAAGGGTTATAAGGGGGCCTGAATGAAATAAATCGAAATATCTCGCTTATTATTGACTTTTGTGATAAATGTTACATAACAAAAGTTTCTTTAAAAATGATTTCCGATAAGTTTTATTCCTTGAAGAATTTTGATAGGACGGATATTTAATGAGATAAATGAGTTTTAAAATTAAAATAAGTGCCATCTAAGGCGATGTAATGAAATAAAAAGCAAATGACTTCGTCTATAAGGGGCCTTGGACAACAACAATCGAAAGCTATGAAATATAGCCTACCGAGAATGTTTCTGTGTTTGTATGAAGTAATATCGGAAGCTAAATTAACCGATTTATATAATTAATTATTATTTCACCAATGGAAAGTGTAGTTTCTCTAGATGGACATAATGCTATAATGTTATTACAGTAACTTCTGAGTGAATCGAGAACAGGTAAGATTAAAATATCTTCTTATGCACAGAAAACTTGATAGGCTATTCTGAATATTCGTTTCCTGTATTTCTTAAAATAATGTTTATGTACACATTAAATCTAAATGATGTCAATCTTTATTAAACTATGGTTGCATGTAAATAACAATTAAGAAACATGTTACAGTAATTGTCATTGCACCAAAAGAGTGGTCTCTGGACCAAAATGATCGCATTTTAATTATTTAAATACAATTTAAATTAAGTAACATATTAAACTATTTATCCTTCTATCAAGCACGAATGTTGCCTGGACCAAATTTCCTATTTTAATTATGTAATTAATTTATATTTATTTTTAACGGGTGCAGCGGAGCGCACGGGTACAGCTAGTATTAAATAAATGTATATAAAATTGGATTAAACTAACGAAGCTTTCCGCCTGCTAAGCAAAGGAAATAAGCTAGATTCCCCGCTAAGCGGGATGGATTTTTTTTCCGCCAACCTAAACATAAAAAAGCTAGATTTAGCTTGAAAAAAGCTAAATTGGCAACACTGCACACAATATGGCCCAAAATAAAGTACACCGAAGTTTAAATACGTTGCAGTTGCACCGGTGTTACCAACTCAGAAGAATGAAAACTCGCTAACATTCCCCGAAAAACCGCAGAACCTGAATAAAAACCGCCAGATTTCAAAATTTTCCGTAAATAATTGAGTGAATACTAATGTAACATGTAAACATGCTTCGTAATAAATTAGTGGAGAATATCATAATTCATACAAACCGACATAAGCATACTACATACATTGGTATGCATTAAATAGACCCTTCTATAAACAATATTTTCTGTATCAATGGAAAAACCATCCTTCTCATGGAAATCCGTTTCTTGACCATAATTAGGCTTACATTCAGTAGTAACCTATTGAAACAAGGGATTTATTGATACGCTGCTTTAGCTCCATTTTTTTAAGATCCCCATCCGGAAGTTGACAGTCAAGGTAACAGTTTCCTAAGTCCATCCAGAACCATTAGAATTGAATTTAACATTCAAACGTATCCCATATTATTTTGCTCCACAGAACTCGAGTCAATCTCCCTTCCTCCAGACGCATTATCGGCAGCAATAATAAAGTTCAGGAATTTGTAAAGCTGTGATATTACCGTATCGTAAGCAGGGTGCAAATTAAAATTTCTGATGAGAGGAAGATAGATTCCTAGAAAGAGAATACCACACATAAAATTATTATTATTATTATCATCCTCATTCGATACGGCTCAACGCTTGGTCGCACTGAGTTGCTTGTCTTGCATCTTGATCATAATAATAATTATATCCAAGAGCAGGCTTGAGATGAGATTTGTAATTCTTAAGTTATTGATTGTTGTCAGCTTGTTGGTGATAATAATATAGCAATTATTTTCTTTGCTTACTTTATAAATTTATAAAGTATACTCGTATTATTACATTTGTAATGGGGGATAGAAGTTATCCCTGGCAGGGATGTTAATTTGAATTTATGATGGGGGATAACTTTCCAACAGGGGGGAAATCCCACATTCCCCCCCATTAATTCGCACCCTGATCGTAAGCATGCATGTCGTACACAAATCGTAACTGTGGAATATAAATTAGTCTACTGAATTGTTTGACCAATTACTTTCTTAATTGAACCTCACTTTAAGAACCGCAAAATTATACTCAAAACATTCTAAATTTCTGTATAAAACATCCAGATTTTCCGCCGACCGCTGTCCGTTCAAGTTTACCTCGGTGAGAAATCGAAAACCGTCACATTTAGCGGGAAACCACTGACATTGGCAACTCTGATTTCCACTTGATGAAGAAAAATTATTGTGGCATTGTTAATTGTTACCAATCCAAATTTTTGTAAAAATACGTTGTGTGTTTCAACTGGTTAAACAAACGGACAGATATTCGTGTAGATATCTATGAACAGTTCTTTTTCTCATACGCATAGACGCACCTTTGAAGACTTTCCTCAAGAGCCGTTAGTGCACATTTGTTATTCTAGTTCATGAAGAAAATGCACATATCTAATCTTTTGAAAGTGACTCTACAGCTGTTTACAAGGAGTAACAGACAGACATAAACTTAATAGTGATACGTTATTTTTTTAGCGCAGGCTTAAATGTTACCATGGAGATAATAGGTAAGCCATTCCCGCAATAACGGGTTTTATAGCTGGAGAGCAACTGCAGTGTACTAAAAGTTGTGTTATCTTAAGAACATAAATATTTTTAGCTGTTCTGGGCGTGAAGGAAGATTCCATTATGGGAACACACACCCACGCGTGTTTCTTCTTAAAGACGGCGGATTTAGCATCTGTTAAACGTGAGATGCGCTGTATTAGCTGAAAGGTCACAACGTAGGATTTCCGCGTAGGAAACAGGGGGTTAAATCTCGAGGGGTCCAAGTAAAATTTGTGGTGGACAATTATTTATGGTATACAGCAGGTATGACATGAGGACAAAGTCACAGTTAGGGGTTTTCTCGGGGTTCTCCTGTTTTCCCATATTAGGCATCTACATCATGCTATCAACATTTCTCGAAATCTCTCTAAAGACTAGTTATAATCGTCCGCCATTTTGGTTCTTTCGTCGCCTGTTGCAGCTAGCAGATGAGGATGATATTTCCCTCTGAGTCATTTATCATGTCGTAGATAAACTCGAGCTGCAGTGATTACAAGCGACAGGCAGCCTATAAAGTAAGCAGACGGAGGAAAGGTACTTGTCATGAAAACTACAAGCAGTGGTGGTTCCTGTACTAACATCTTGATCAATTCCGCGGATAAAAATCTCAAGCTTTGCTGTATCAGTAATGTCACTGCTGTCATCAATAGCCAGTGAATGATATACGATTTTTCTTGCTTCCTTTTTTAACCTTCCTCTTGAATACAATCAAGAATTTTCTAAATTCTTCTCTCAATACTTGGTCGTGAAATTCGTAGTTTTTCAAAATTAAAAACTTCTTATGGTCAAGTTATTTAAGTTATTTTAATAATTACTCTTTTGAGAAATTCTGTTCTATTAAAAGGCTTTGGAGCACGAGATATTTCAAACCCCATTCGGTAGCTGATTTCCTTACATTTATTTATCTCATCTTTCTCTTCCTGGCTATGATTTAAGACATGTCAATTCCTGGCGTTTAACAGTTCGTTGGCACATAATACTGAATCAATTTTTCTACAATATTATTATTAAATGAATAACTAATAAATAGTTACCCTCATCTAAAGATTAAGAAGATTAAAACTGAGATAAAACCTAATAATTTTATCCTTCTAGGGAGAAGATCTAAAAATATCAATATCCATGCACGTAAAGAAGAATTATAGAAACACATACTTAGTGGCCAATAATAATAATAATAATAATAATAATAATAATAATAATAATAATAATAATAATAATAATAATAATAATAATAATACATTATTTAGCGTGGCAATTAATGTTTCTATATACTTTTAATTGAACCGTTGAGCAAAGTAAACATATTACATTTCGTCCTACAGAACAACAAAAAATTCTCCTTCTCATTCTTCATGAAACCACCTCTTACTGCTTGTAAAGACAGAGTTTGTAGAGCGACATGATACCGCCACTGCTTGCGTTCAGTACGTGAATGAAACACACAGCAATGTACAGGAAACTCCTCGTACCCGTTTCAATGTCTGTGATTACACGATGTAATCACGACACCCGCTTTGGTCACCGCTGTCGTAGATCCTATGACAGTCAATCAATCGCGCTGTAAATTTTTTAATTATTAGCTGAATGTTTATGGAAATCATAGACAAATTCGAAATGAAAATCTTTTTTGAAAAGTGAGTAAAAATACTAACTTCGGAGTAATCAGTTCAGAAAAGACATTTACACCTTCAAAGCGAGATAAATGTTGAGAAAGTATTGAAATTATTTTTAAAAGTTCTCGCTACTTAAAATCTTTAGTGATTTCCGGTTGCGGCGAATTGAACGAGCGTTTTCGCTTGGCGGAACACTCACGACTCAACATCTTGTCTGTTAAAAGAGAAAGAACGGCAACTTCTCACAGAAGTCTTCGCGCTGATTTCTGATCTGTTTACGAAATGTTTCTATCGCTTAAGGTTTTTGAGTTTATCGTAACTATTTAAATTTAATTAAAATATTTCAGTAATTCAGCAGCACTTTCCAACACATTAAAACATATCTCCGCAGCGTGACGCGGAAAAAAATGAACAAACATTGCGTGCTGCACGATCCGCTCTGCAAGAACCTATTGCGATTTTTTCCAGGAATCTCGCCCAAAACTTCGAACTCGGGTCCTCCAGAACAACCCAATCACAATAGCCAACACTCAACTTCCACTCCAGCGAAATCTCACATATCTAGGAATACACTTCACCTCCAAACTTTCCTGGACCGACGTGGCTAAAGAAACCTGGAGGAAATATAACGCAGCCACCGGAGCAATAAGCTACCTAAGTGGCATCAATCGACCCGGCTGTATAACCGAAACACTCCTCCACCTATACAAAGCATTGGTTCGATCCCTATGCATACATCCCTCCATTTTTCTCACACAAGCTCCTCCAACGACCCAATCAAAATTCGAAGCCCGCGAAAGAAGAATTCTCCGCCAAATCTTCCACCTGCACAGACGCACCAGAAATAACACAGTTTACGCTACGACAAAAACAAAGCCACTCTTCACACACCTAAACAACATAAACAGGAAATACACACATTCTGCAGTAAATCGCGTATATACACAACACATCTTCGCAAATCCACCGAACACAAACAACAGAACAACACTGGAGAAACTCCTCTACAACTACCACCAGCCCCAACCACCAAACTAAAACACACAAACAAAACCGCAAACACGTGTTGGAAATTTGGATACTGTCTGAGAGGACACACGACAGCAACAGAGAGGCAGATCAATAAAAATAACTCTACCCCATGAAAGTCTCCATAACCATTCAGACGCTTCTGCCACCGGAAGGGGAAACTTAAAAATCTAAAAAAAAAAAAGTATGCACGTACATATGTATGTATGTATGTATGTATGCACAGTGTTCTGCCCAAGAGCAGGTCTTTAACTGCAAACCCAGCATTTCCCATTCATCCAAATTTCTTGCTTTCCTCTTAATCTCCCCATATAGGCAAGTACATTAACGTTGTCTATCAACTGATATCTTTTACCCCGAACTCTTATCTCGTTCACCATTCCTTAAGTATCGCAAATTAACAAATTAGGCCAACACCAAAATAAAAGGAACCAATCACTGCACTCACACACCTACTGGCACTTATGCCAGAAATAGTGTCATATATGTAAATATATTTTTATTATTATTTATGTACAATGGCTGGAGAGGGCATCCTGCGCGTGTAAGACCCTAAAACGGCCTCTGACTCAAAGCCAGAAAAGTCAATAAACAACAACAACAACAGCTAGTCTTCTTTTCTGTCTTTCAAGTGATGTATTTAGTATAGGTTCCAGGCGTTTCCCTGGTTCTAGATAACTTCTCCGTTTCCTATATCCTATGTGTTGCCTACATTTAGGGTAGTACGAAAAAACTTATTGATTACCCCTTGTAGATACACTTCTGTTAAAATATATGAATATGATAGAAAATAAAAAAGGCCGATTCATTTACGTCTAAATCTAAAGAAAAGACGTGAAAAAAAATTGTAACCGTATTCAATGCTAGGAATATAAATTACATTTTTTATCCTCCCACATCACGCACGGGATCAGTGGGGCAGCCAGTGGATGGGCGGTGGGCCCAGGCCCACCCAACAAATATGCGAATTTCTGCGTTATTTATGGAAAATACTCAACATTAAATCTAAACCATGGATCCAAAGCAATAGTTACAGTCGATAGCATTAAGGTAAGAAGTCAAGACTCAGTTTAACTGTGTTGGATTGGGTCTAAAAAATTGTCTGACAGCGATAAAAAGAAGGAAGCCGTGGGGGCTATCGAATTATTACATCAGCTAGAAAAATTTGACACCTTATTTTATTTGGTATGTTTAGACGATATTCATACTCTTGCAAATTTATTATCGGAAGCACCTCAGTCTCCAAAAATGGATATTAGTAAATGTTCGTCCTTCATTAAGGCAATGATATGAAATTTTTCAAAGCTCTGAAACGAAGAAAAATTCGACAATCATGTCAAGCACAAAGCTTTGTAATCTAGCAATTCTATCCATTGAGAGAGAGAAAAGTTGGGATTTGATGAAGGACCCATCACCAGCGATCGACAGATTCGTTGCTAGGAAATCTCGACAGCTCCAGTTCACCTTATGAAGCGTTTGTATAGATATGCCTTGCATGATTGTTTATCATAATTTTGCATGTTATTAAATAAGACTTCAGAGAATAAGTTTCAAGAGAGTTGACGGCAGCGGCATTGTCAGGAGATGGGTCAGGTACTTTCTAAGCCCACCCAAAATAATTAGTCTGGCTACGCCACTGCACGGGACTGATGTCTGATTTTCTTTGCGTTACTTCATGACAAAATGAATAAATTTACAAATATCCACGATGCACATGTTACGTATTAATTATTCCATAAGGTACACATTTCTTATTACCTACACATCAATTTTTATGTCATAAACTCTAAAGCAGGCCTGCACTAGGTTTGCGCTCTCCGAAACGGCTCACAGCTCATGAGCGGAAAGCAGATATTAGCTGCACTCTGTATAAGGGTGGACTGGAAGAAGGGGTGATCTCGTACAAAATATACACAAAAGGAAATACTATTACGAGTGTTTATGAAATGAATTCCCGTTCAGTGTTTACAGAACTATCTTGGACTATTATTAATTAATAAAGAAATATTTATTTTACAGAAATAATAGAAATTCTATAGCTACTTAAATGTACAATATCATTTTGTTATATTTTTATTTATCGGTATATCAAAACGAGGTTTTATGCTGTTGGCAGCTGAAAGGCAGTCTACTGATCGTAATCAAACATTAGTTACAGATGTTCGATGTCTGCCTTTATTAAAGTTGATTATAGAAAACAGTTGCTCACAAATATAAATGTTGAGCCAAACATAGCAATCATTTTCACAGCCAGCCTGTGTAATCGTGGATATTATTGCTAATGTTTAATCTTGTAAAACTCAACCAAGCTAGTAGTATTATTCAAACGATCTTTAGCCCTTAGGTCACATTGAAGGTCAAAGTTCGAACTGTAAATCGTTAAATGTTAAATGTTACGTTCCGTCTTTTAGATTCCTACATACTGTACTGTAGCAGTAGGTAAGCAACGTGAAACAGTTACTGAGAATAGGCCTACACACTGCATTCCACTAGATAACTGAGTGGTCGTTTCCCTCTCCTCTACCTATAGCAAGTCTATGTCATTCTGACGTATCTTCCTCTCCGTTTCGGCGAGCGGTAAACACGGCTCTCCCGCTCCGAAGGAGCGCACGCGCTCGTTGAGCGCTGTTTGTGCAGGTATGCTCTAAAGATATTAAATTATCAACAATTTCATGCATGTTTGTTTTTAAATGACGAAAAATAATGGACGTATTTCGGATTTAGGCTAACATTCCTCATTACTGACATCCATAACCTCACTTCTGCTAACTAATAAACACCACAACCTTCAAACAATGTTATTTAAGTAAATATCTCTCAAAATGGACATAATTCAATTCACTAAAATTGTTGTAAACAGTTAGGGTACACAAAAATTCTTGTTTTATGCTTCTGAACCGGATAAATAGGTCCTATTTTAATATGAATGTTTCTGATTCAGGTTTAAGGAGATTAATCTGAGAAAATTCGAAAGTTAATTCGGCCATTTTTAACCCTTAATCTCAGTTCAAACGGTTATGCAACCGGCCCTGGTACACACAGAAAGATAAATATCATGGAACTTTAATACATACAATCCTTCATAAGAATGGTAATGTTATAGGCAATAGGAAAACAGAATGTTAGAAATAATTCCCACAAAAAAATGTTAAGTCAAGAATCTGAGATGGGAAATTCTTCTTGTGTTCTGAAATAGTGGCCGGTTACCATGGTGACCAAGCTGTGGGATTTCTTACGTATATGGTGCAGGAAGCCCTGCTGGATAAAAGATGGGGTCCGCGGTCCGGGTCCGGCGGGTGGGCAGGATCCCCCATTCATCAACATTAATTACAGCGGCGCACGTGTTTGCACCTGGTCGCAGTTTTATCAGCGCCTCGCGACGAAGATGGAGGACCATCGCGAGCGAAGATAGCCCTCTGGTTATTTATGACGCGACGGGGCTGACCCCTGCACAAATTGCTCGTTATAAATCGACCTTGTGCCGGCCTACTGAAAAATTATCATTCCAGTGTAGTTGCGGTCATACTAAATTTCTGTTCTCTGGATTTTAAACGGTGAATAAAACGATTTTCTGCAAGTATGGCTCTGTGTACAGCGCCTGTGCTTCTCAGTCAAGCTGTCCATGGTTCCATTCCGGCGTGAGAGAAGATTTATCTCCATTCCACAAGACTGGGAATTTGTCCTTTTTTTGGTTGGTTATTTAACGACGCTGTAGCAATTACTCGGTTATTTAGCGTCGATGGGATTGCTGATAGCGAGATGGTATTTGACGAGATGAAGCCGAGGATTCGCCATAGATTACCTGACATTGGGGGAAACCTCGGAAAAAATGCAACCAGGTAATCAGCCCAAGCGTGCATTGAACCCACGTCCGAGCGCAACTCCAGGTCGACAGGCAAGCGCCCCAGCCGACTGAGCTACGCTGGTGGCTCTTTGTTTTGTACTTGTCCTGTGATGTCTCCGCGGTGGCTGTGCATTGTCAGGGAGGCCAGCATTGTGAGAATGTCTAATGTTGGTCCAGGAGATATCTTTTCCTGCACCGCATTGGGTTGTAAACGGGTACAGAAAGTAAAAGGCAATAATGAGAGAAAGACCTGGATGAATGTATTCGTCTTCCATCATCATAAAAAAAGTAAAAAAGTAAAGGTATCCCCGTAACATGCCATGAAGGCACTTGGGGGGCATGGAGGTAGAGCCCCATGCTTTCCATGACCTCGGTACTAGAATGAGGTGGTGTGGTCGGCACCACGCTCTGACCGCCTTTTACCCCCGGGAAAGACCCGGTACTCAATTTTACAGGAGGCTGAGTGAACCTCGGGGCCGTTCTGAAAGTTTGGCAACGAGAAAAAATCCTGTCACCACCTGGGATCGAATCCCGGACCTTCCAGTCCGTAGCCAGCTGCTCTACCAACTGAGCTACCCGGCCGCCCCTTCCATCATCATAAGAACGAAAAAAAAGTTTTTCATGCAATCACAATAGGCCTATTACAAGCAGGTTTTTTTATTGGGTTATTTTACGACCCTGTAACAACATCTAGGTTATTTAGCGTCTGAATGAAATGAAGGTGATAATGCCGGTGAAATGAGTTCGGGGTCCAACACCGAAAGTTACCCAATATTTGCTCGTATTGGGTTGAGGGAAAACTCCGGGAAAAACCTCAACCAGGTAACTTGCCCCGACCGGGATTCGAACCCGGGCCACCTGGTTTCGCGGCCAGACGCGCTGACCGTTACTCCACAGGCGTGGACAACAGGTTGTTTCGGGATTACTTTTTGCTGATGATTGCGCGATAGGGTCATGTACTACCATTGTAAGCTTACAAAAGGCTATAGACGAAATTACAAAATTTTGTTCGAATTGGGACTTGAAAATTAACGCGAAGAAAGCGGAAATGCTAATATGCAAGAAAGGAGGATTGCGGAGTAAAAAAGAGAAGTGGTACCTAAACAATATTCAAATTGGACGGAGTTACGCAATAATAGACCAACCGACAATTTGAAAAAAAAAAAAAAAAAAACAAAACAAAAAAAAAAAAACAGATATTTGCACAAATCTGTTGATGGCAGGCTAATTTAACTCGGAAAAAATAAAAAATGCGATATCTGAATTCTTCTACTATTTATAAGCAAAAATTCGTTTATTGCATAAAATTCATTTATTTATTTTGCTCTGAAATACTAATTCAACTGCTGGTCTCTTATTAAAAAGCAGTTAGCCTTTTTTGGTATTATTTGTGCTATTTTTTGTAATAATATGAAGGTTATAGTACTTCTTGCATAAAACGTTTTATAAAAAAACAGATTTATTTTAATGGCCAATATCTCGAAACAGGTTTTTGGCGCTTGGTCTCTTATTGCGTAACTCCATCCAATTGCGAGTGTAACCAAATTTACATATTTAGGTGTAATATTATATAGTAAGGGAGACTGAAAAGAACAAAATGAAAATACCGTAAATAAAGGAAACGTAGCACTAACAGCAATAGACAAATGTTTAAATAAATAGCACAACATAGATAGCAAAAGATTAAATGATATTTACAGAGCGACGATTGAAGGAAAGATATTATGTAATGTTGAGATAGCCTATGAGGAAATTACTTATCAGAAGTAAACATAGGTAGAATAAGATCAACATTTTGTAAAAAAAAAAAAATATTGGAAGTCTCATGGAATGTCTCAAATATAACATACAGATTTGAAATGGGGATGGAGGGTAGTAGGGGAACAATATTAGTTAGAAAAATTAAATTTTTGGGTTATATTGTAAAGAAAAAAGAAAATGATATCATGGAAATATGTTTAAGATTTCTAAAAACGACGAAAACTAAGTCTGATTGGATAAAATAATTAGAAAATAACATAAGCAGTTCAGGACTAAATTGGTTATGGCAAGAAATTGGTGCAATTAATATAAATTTGATAAGTAAAATTATAATGGAGAGGAGTAATGAGATAGTGAGACAGGAAATGTTTAGCAATTTAAATAGTTTAAATAGATTACAAAGAAATGAAAATGATGTGGGGACAGGACGAATATACAAGGAAAAAACTTTCAAATTTGATCTTTCCCCTAAGAATTTATTCGACTCATACAAATCAGTTATCCTAGATCAGGGCTCGGCACATTACGTGATTCTGAGAAATGAGCGCCGTGTGCTTTAAAGAGCGGTTCTTCCGAGGGCTGTGACGTATGCATACTGTACGTCATTCAGTGTCGGTGCAGTGGTGACTCTGCAGTATGAAGGCGGGCTTTGAAGACGGAGCTTTCGCTCATACCGGCCCGCTACTCCCAATGCCTTTAATATATCATGGGAGTTCTTTTTGGTAGAAAGCAGTGGATTAGCAAAGTGTTTAATTTGTCATAAAACACTCCAACTAATTAAGAAGAGTATCTATTTGATATTTATATTGTATTATAAGTTATTATACATTTAGTAATATATAATTTTAAATTATACAAGTATCATGTTATATCACAGTATAGTATAATACAGTTTATGATATATCATATCATATCATATCATATCATATCATATCATATCATATCATATCATATCATATCATATCATATCATATCATATCATATCATATCATATCATATCATACCATACCATACCATATATCATATCATATCATATCATATCATATCATATCATATCATATCATATCATATCATATCATATCATATCATATCATATCATATCATATCATATCATATCATATCATATCATATCATATTATATAAAGTTACATATTATATTATATTAAATTATATTGTTGTAATCCTTTATTACATATGTTTATATTATTATTTACCATTATGTCTGATTGTAATCCTCTATGTTTATATTATTAATAGCCTACCATTGTGTGCGTGCATAGAGCGAAGTTTATTTCATTAAATTAATAAGAGTGTTATAAATTCTGTAATGTACAATGGATTGATGTAATATCCTTATAAACTATTATGTACTGACAGACTGAATGAATAGAACAACCGTGGCTCTTGTTATATTAATGCAGGGAAGGTAACTGTAATGTGAATCCGCCATTGCGTGAGCGTTCTTCTCCGGCTTGCCTTGCGGAGCGAGAGCAGCTCTGGCCGGCTAAATGGAGCCGCTCTCATGCCCGGCTCTGTCCTAGATAATAGCAAATTGTTTGAACTGCTATGCATATAAATGCATCAAATAGCCTGGAATGAGCTATAATGGAATAGAGAGAGAAAAACGGGATAGAAAAATTCAGGTAAATAGACCGGAAATGCTACTGTACAAGCAAAAATAAAGATATGTATATAATTAGACGTGACAGTGTCATTAAACAGTAATCTACATTGTATTCACGCAACAAAAATCAATAACATATTGAATTAACACGTGATATCAAATATGCAAAGCTGATGTCACCAACAAACAATTTGTAATCTCAAGGGGAGCAGTTTCAGACGTCCTCATGAGGCAATTAAAAACTTCAAATTCGAAGCAACTGACATGAGTAACCCACAACTCCGTCATCCTCTAGACTGCTACATGTACGATGATGTCTTCATACACAAAAAAATTCTACCGTGTATGAATGTATGGGTAATATCTTTGTTGATACATTATACCATTTTGTAGAAAATTAGACAAAAGATTAAATAATAATAATAATAATAATAATAATAATAATAATAATAATAATAATAATAATAATATATTTATTTACTATTGTTTATTGTGCTGTACAACAGCCAGAGGCCAATAACAGTTCAGCACAAAGCATAATTACAAAATGACAAAATTAATAATGATAAATTCACAGTAAAAGTGCATAAAATAATTATTACACATATAGACAATAATTACAATTAACAACAATAATGACACTGAATGAACGGAATAAAATGGATGACTAAAATACATAAAATAATGACAATTAAAAGTAATTGTAATTGAAAATGAAAGGATGGAATCTTTAATTTTATTTTTGTCTGTATTGGAACCCCCCCTGAGCACGAGTCTTACTCATTCAGGAGTGTGATAGTTTATCTTTCATTATATTTATTAACTTGTATTCATTTCAAACGTACTAGCAATTAAATAAATAAATAAATAAATAAATAAATAAATAAAATAAATAACTGAATAAACTACAAAATGATAGCCTATAAAAGATAACGAGAATAATATTATAATACATATCTAAACAAAAGACATAAATTAATAACTGACATAAAACTACTCATTAAATGGCTCCAAGTTACATCCATGCAAATTAGCATATTTTATACATCTGCAGACCGGAGAGAGAGATTTAGAATTGCTTTTGTATAACATTTTATGAAATCTTAAACCCTTAGCAGGAATACGAAGACTGATATTGCTTAGGAAAGATTCAAAATCAATATCACCCTTAAGGACTTTGCAAAAAAATAAATAATGAACATCTGGATGTCTCGCAAATAAATTACAGCAATTAAAATATTTGCAGTTAATCTCATATTTACTGTATAATCATCAGAATTAGGTGAAAATCTATAAGAATACAAGAAAATAAATTTTCTTTGAATATTCTCCAGCTTAGCCGAGTCAGTGGAAGTAATGGAGTTTCATACAACAGATTCATATTCAAGCTTGGATCTGACCAATATGTATAGTATAAAATGAAAAACCCATGGGAGCAGAAAGAGAATAAGTTATAGATCTAATTAGACCAAGCATTCTTAATGAATGGATATAAATATATTGCATATGATCAGGGAAATTAATTTAGAATCAAGTAAGACATCAAGATCTCTAATACTATCTTTTATAGTAATTATGACATTACTAAGAGAATAATTAAATTTTAAGTAAGTAGTTTTCCGTGAAAAGGAAATGACAAAAGTTCTGGATTGATTAGTTTTCATTCCATTTTCAACAGTCCATAGTGCAATTGAATTAATATAATAATAATAATAATAATAATAATAATAATAATAATAATAGTTTTTATTTTATTTTTTTATTTTATTTTATTTATTTATTTAATGTGCTGTACAACAGCCAGTGGCCAATTACAGTTCAGCACAAATATAACAAAAACATAAAACAAAAATAATTATTACACATAAATATAATTATAATTACAATAATGACGATGAATGGATAACTAAGTATACTATGAGACAATGTTAATTGAGTATAATGCCTTAAAGGAATACATAAATGATAAATCGTTGCCAAGAGCTAACTAAGTCTATACATTGAAGGGATCGAATTCGCAGCCATGCATGTTGGCATTTTTAATGTATCTGGAGACTGGTGAAAGAAATTTCGAATTTCTAATATAGAAAAGTTTGTGGGCTCTCATATCTTTTGTTGGAATACGTAAGGTAATATTGTTTAAGAAAGAGTCACAGGATATATCACCTTTGAGGACTTTAAAAAAGAACAGATAATCTAGCTCATGGCGTCTAGCATATAGATTTTGACAATTAAAATATTCACATTTTCTCTCATAACTATACCCGGAATTAATGGGCAGAAATCTGAATGAACATAAGGATATAAATTTTCTTCGTATATTTTCTAATTTAGCCGAGTCCTTAGTTGTAATCGAGTTCCAAACTACAGATGCATATTCGAGTTTCGATCACACCAATATATAGTATAGCATTAAAAGAGAATACTAATAATAATAATAATAATAATAATAATAATAATAATAATAATAATAATAAAGTAACCATTTTCCTAGATAAAAATAAAATAGCCGATTTCACGAAAGTTATGTTTGTAAAAAATTATTTCCTCTTTACAGAAACTGACTTTATTCCTTATCCATTGTTATCTTGAGTATGGTAAATAACTCTAAACAAAGCGAGAACTGCACGTGTCAAAAAAGTCAGTCCTTCAAAATTGATTAGGGCCTATCTTTTTCAGAAGGAAGTGCACTGCACAAGCTACATATAGAAGGACAAACACAATGGAATTATTAGAGACACGTGGAGGACAAAGTGTGTGCAAAGCGAGGGACCGGAGTTACGGTTGTGTAATGACACAGATCGGCATACGACAATCATCGACTTGGTCGTTTTAAATTAGGTACAAAGGAAGGGAGCGCTATTTACAAGCAGTGGATTACGCACGCAAATTGCCGCTTGTGTACCCGCCCACTTCCTCCTACCCTCCACTCTGACTTTATTAGGGAACAATGAAATGCGACGGACGGCTCACAGCCCATGTTAATCCATTGGCTGCAGGCCGCTGGCATCGAATGAAGCCATACTACAGTCGCAATGAAACACGGTGATGATAATCCACGAGAATCACAGGAAAATCATAACATTTCCATAATCCAAACCACAAACACTTTTTACATAAACACCGCGCCAGACAGATAGGCCCTAATTTATTATTATTATTATTTTTATTGGTTATTTTACGACGCTGTATCAACATATCAGATTATTTAGCGTCTGAATGAAATGAAGGTGATAATGCCGGTGAAATGAGTCCGGCACCGAAAGTTACCCAACAAAGTAGTAATTTAGACCCATTATAACAAATTTATATTTAAATAACCTAATCTTAGACAGTGAAGAAAAATTGCAATATGCCATTCACAAACTACACCTACTAGGAAAAGAAGACTATAATTTGAGCATATCAACTCATAAAACTAAAGTAATGGCCCACAGTGGTAAATTTCCAATTCGTACAAAAATAATAGTTGATAATAAGCCCATAGAACAAGTATCTCATTTTGAGTATTTAGGTTGTAACATAACTTATGATGTAGATAGAGATATTGACAACAAAATAAGCAAATTTCAGTGGATATGCGGAACAATAAATAGAACACTAAAAAATAAAACTAGAAAAGAAAACTAAAGTTCTATAAAACTATGGCAGTACCCGTGTTGTCATATGGAAGCGAATCATGAATAATTAAAGAACGAGATAAAAGTAAATTACAGGCTGCAGAGATGAGGTTTCTTCGCAGAGTAAAGGGATGTACAAGAAGGGATCTGATAAGAAATGAGGATATCCGTAAAGAATTAAATATATACAACATAAACGAAAAAGTTGAAGATTATAAAGAAAAGTGGAAAGAACACCTGTCTCGAATGGATAATGAAAGAATTCCAGCACTGATACAACAGTACCAACCTAAAGGCAAAAGAGATGTCGGACGTCCTAGGAAGAGGTGGAACTGAATAAAATGTGAAGACGGAACAGGCACTAAGCCTAAACCATGAAGTGAAGATGATGATGATAACCTAATCTTGTCAATTCTAATAGTTCTAGTATTAAATTTAAAAAGTTATGTATTGATTTTATAAAAATTGAAAAATTGTAAATTTAAATTTATATACCATAATTGCATAGTAGACATAAGACAAATTGTATTATATATTAATATTAATAGGTTATTTTACGACGCTTTATCAACATCTTAGGCTATTTAGCGTCTGAATGAGATGAAGGTGATAATGCCGGTGAAGTGAGTCCAACACCGAAAGTTACCCAGCATTTGCTCATATTGGGTTGAGGGAAAACCCCGGAAAAAACCTCAACCAGGTAACTTACCCCGACCGGGAATCGAACCCGGGCCACCTGGTTTCGCGGATAGACGCGCTAACCGTTACTCCACAGGTGTGGACACAAATTGTATTGTATAATTATTAATGTTAATTCAGGAATCCGCCCCTGAGCACGAGTTCTATTCTTTCAGGGGCGAGCTAAAGTTTTTCTGTATATATTATATTTTATGTTACAATTATTAGCAAAATAATAAATAAATAAATAAATAAATTTGCTAGTATTGGGTTCAGGGAAAACCCCGGGAAAAACCTCAACCAGGTAAATAGCCCCGACTGGGATTCGAACTCGGCCACCTGGCTTCGCGGTCAGACGTGCTAACCGTTACTTCACATGTGTGGTGATGCTAATCCACAAGAATCACGGGAAAATCATAACATTTCCATAATCCAAACCACAAACACTTTTTACATAAACACCGCGCCAGGCAGATAGGCCCTAATTTATTATTATTATTATTATTATTATTATTATTATTATTATTATTATTATTATTATTATTACGATTATTTTTATAGATTATTTTACGACGCTGTATCAACATATCAGATTATTTAGCGTCTGGATGAAATGAAAGTGATAATGCCGGTGAAATAAGTCCGGCACCGAAAGTTACCCAACATTTGCTAGTACTGGGTTCAGGGAAAACCCCGGGGAAAAAACCTCACCCAAGTAACTAGCTCCGACTGGGATTCGAACCCAACCAACTGGATTCGCGGTCAGATGCGCTAACCGTTACTGCACAGGTGTGGACCTTAATTATTATTATTATTATTATTATTATTATTATTATTATTATTATTATTATTATTATTATCAGTGAATTTCTTTACTTGGTTTTTAATGACGTTGTATCCACTACGCGGTTGAGTCTGTGTTAGCGAGATGAATCAGAGGATTCGCGATGGGATTACCTGACATTCGCCCTACAATAGGAGATAATCTCGGGGAAAACACAAATAATCAGCTCAGAAGGGATTCAAACCCAAACCCGAGCATAACTTCGAAGCACGAGTCAAACCCACTATCCCTAGCTATACCGCATTTAATAATTTATTTGGCGGTAGGTTCTACAATACTTTAACATGTAATTCAACTCAATTTGAACACAAATCAACACATTGATGCAGTAATTCCAGGATGGGAACCCCAGCTAAGAGCAAGTTTTAAACTGGGTGATTTTAATTTAAATACAAAATCAACTGGTTCATTCAAATACATACAGTATTTATTTAACAGCGAATTATATATAAAAAAGATCATTTTTGACGTAAAGTTCCATATCTTTTATGATAATCTGTCATTTACGTCTTAAGTTAGTCATGTCAGCATCAGCTCGCTGTGTATACTTCGCCCGCAGTGTAAAAACTCGTGCTCGTGGGGGCCTGGACTTTTTCCCCTCTTTCGCCGCAAGAGAGGTGGCAGAGTTAATAAGTACACCAGTAGTACAAAACACGATTGCTTGTTTTATAGTACCTACTGAAAACGACACGATGGCATGCATAATTTTTTTTGTTGAGATGATGGAAAGAATTAATTCTTTTTTATATCTTCTTCTTCTGCCTGACAAGTGTTAGGCCACAAGGCCTGTTACGGTCTCACATAACATTTTCACGCCATCTCTTAGCAGGACGACCCACAGATTTTGGTCATGTGGTACATAATTATAATTGCCTTTGGAGTCTAGTATTACTCATTCTTTCCAAATGATGTTTCCAATTAGACTGATATTGAACAATGTAATCTAAAACTGGTTGAGTTTTTAGTTCCTTTAAAATTTCACAATTTCTTTTCAGATCCCATTTAGTATTTCATACGTTTATTTATGGGATGGTGATATACTTTTGTTCGTTGTAAGATTAAATTATGTTATTTATTTATTTATTCTGGTACAGTTAAGACTATCAGGACTTCTCTTTGATACCACCAGAAATACAAATACAATAATATAAATAAAAAGAAGAATCACACTGTAAAACAAAGTAAAACCACACAAAAATATACAGAGGTTGCAGTCACATAAACGCTAAATGTGTGATTAAGTATACTAATTAATTAACGAACATAAACTAGAAACGTGCAATTTTAATCTAGTAAACAAACACAAATCAACACTTCTAGCAATAGGTACCTAAAAACCATAAAATAAGACAACATTTTCCAATTTAATTTTGAATTGTGATAAAGTCCGGCAGTCCCTGACGTCATTAGGTAACGAATTTCAGAGGCGAGGTATTTCTACAGTGTAGAACGATGAGTACAAAGACGTTCTGTCTAGGAGGACAGAAAGAAGTGCTTGATTATAGGTAAACGTACAATATTTGTAAGAAATGTAATGTACAGCGACATTAAGATGTAGCCTATAGTAATTCTTATAAGTACAAGGACGTCGCGGAAGATGATAGGATGAAAATTATTGTATATAAAACATTTGACACTACCCATTAGTCCAAACTTTTACTAAATATAACTAGAAGTTATACCTATCGCTGTGCTATTAAGAATTTTAAAACTTTCACTGTGGTTATTATTTATTTGTTTAAATTCCATTTCGCTCGTAAGTTTCAGCAGAAGTAATGTTAATATTTGGGAGCACTTTTAGATGCGTACAGTTGTTTCACTTAATGAATCTCAACAAAACTAGGCGAAGACCACGTTTGACAGAATCTCACATATGAGGATAGCTTCCAGAAAAACTGACATTTGAAGAATTATTTCTAGAAAACATGATAAAAATTGAGAAGGTAGAACTTTAACGAATAAAGGGGACTCTGTTATTATCAGAAAAAAATTTGGCCCCTCACCTTTTAGTTCTGTTCATTAATTTTATTCCGTAGTTTATACAGGTGGAATCCCACTGTTTTACTTCTAAAAAAGCACTCATTTGTTTTCTTGATCAGCGCCCACTCTATGCATTCGTTTCTCGCCTCTTAAAGGACATCAAATTGGCCGTGGTTGTCAAATAGCGCTGATGCCAAATATATTTCTTTCTCAAATCAGCCGTTAGTAAATCGAAACAAGTTGATTGTAGATTCACTTTCGTGCAACGAAATGAACAATCAAATAAATCAGACATAAATGCAGGGACTGATCTGATTTGAATTTCTGCAACGGAGCCTTAAGGTGTTAGGTACAGCTTACAGCAGTAAAATTTTTGGAAATATTCAACGTTTTTTTCCTCCATTACTGTATCTTGTACACTAATGAAAATTGGTATCTATAAATCACTGTCCTTCTGCTATATGAAAAAAATATTTTTACGATTAAAAAAATTATTTACATTCTTTTTTTTCAAACTTCAAAACGGTGGCAGTTTACTGTGCAGTGATGAAGCGTTTCCCTCATAACTCATGAACTTGTTAACTTTTTCATGTTCTCTCTCTTTTATTTTATTGCTGAAACTCATGTTTACAATATCATGCTCTTTCAACTACATTCCTTAATAAATAATATTTTTTTTTGTTTTGTGTTAGAAGGAAATACTGATATATATCAAAGGTAGAGAAGTGATCTTGCATCGTATTGTAGATATGACATGCATAAATACACACAAAAGATTTCATCACAGAATGTTGGATAGTTTTTGAGTTACGTGGGAAACGCTTCATCACTACACAATGAACTGAATTTTGAAAAAAAAAAAAAAAAAATGTAAATAATTTTTTTAAATTTTAAAATATTTTTTTCACATAGCAGAAGAACAGTGTTTTACACATACCAATTTTCATTATTGTACAAGTTACAGTAATGGAGAAAAAAATGTTGAATATATCCAAAATGTTACTGCTGTAAGCTGTACCTAACCCCTTAAACAGTTCTGGCCCTATAACTTGTTGAAATTGTACATTTATTTTATAAACACCTTGCATGCCATTCATTCTGCGCATGCTAATACGCATAAATGATGCAATACAAGAAAAAGTCAAGATCTGTCTACTATATATTGTGCTAGAAAGATTTGAAAAAAATTATAATTCGAATGTTTTAATTACAATAGACCAAATAAAAATAATAATAATAATAATAATAACAATAATAATAATAGGGTTAATAATAATAACTAAATCCGGAAAAGACTAAGTATATGATTATGTCTCATGACCAGAATATTGTACGAAATGTTAACTATAAAAATTGGAGATTTATCCTTCGAAGAGGTGGAAAAATTCAAATATCTTGGAGCAACAGTAACAAACATAAATGATACTCGGGAGGAAATTAAACGCAGAATAAATATGGGAAATGCCTCTTATTATTCGGTTGAGCAGCTTTTGTCATCTAGTCTGCTGTCAAAAAATCTGAAAGTTGGAATTTATAAAACAGTTATATTACCCGTTGTTCTGTATGGTTGTGAAACTTGGACTCTCACTTTGAGAGAGGAACAGAGATTAAAGGTGTTTGAGAATAAAGTTCTTAGGAAAATATTTGGGGCTAAGAGGGATGAAGATACATGAGAATGGAGAAAGTTACACAACGCAGAGTTGCACGCATTTCATTCTTCACCTGACACAATTAGGAACATTAAATTCATACGTTTGAGATGGGCAGGGCATGTAGCACGTATGGACGAATCCAGAAATGCATATAGGGTGTTAGTTGGGAGACCGGAGGGAAAAATATCATTGGGGAGGCCGAGATGTAGATTGGAGGATAATATTAAAATGGATTTGAGGGAGCTGGGATATGATGGTAGAGACTGGATTAATCTTGCTCAGGATAGGGACCAATTTTATTTTATTTTATTGGGTTATTTTACGACGCTGTATCAACATCTAGGTTATTTAGCGTCTGAATGATATGAAGGTGATACTGCCGGTGAAATGAGTCCGGGGTCCAGCACCGAAAGTTACCCAGCATTTGCTCCTATTGGGTTGAGGGAAAACCCCGGAAAAAACCTCAACCAGGTAACTTGCCCCGACCGGGATTCGAACCCGGGCCACCTGGTTTTGCAGCCAGACGCGCTGACCGTTACTCCACAGGTGTGGACGATAGGGATCAATGGCGGGCTTATGTGAGGGCGGCAATGAACCTCCGGGTTCCTTAAAAGCCAGTAAGTAAGTAATGTTGAATAATAATAATAATAATAATAATAATAATAATAATTAAAAAAAATAATAATAACAGTAGTAATCTCTAGGCAAGCACGAGATCGATTGAGAACCACTCACCTTCTGCCTGGCGACCTCCTTATGAACACGTGTGTAATGTCCCTGGGCGGAATTATCTCATCCGCTCATTTCGTCAGTTGGCAACGCTTGTCAGTGCAACGACACTACATTCAACTCGCGAGCTGCACGACGCACATGTTTATGTTATTTCCTGTCTTGACAGAAAGCATAACATCTGTCCTCAGGCTACTGCGGGGTATTACTGTACATTACACACCTAAAAAGACCGGAATGTCATTCCATTCATGTCATGAAATTCCTTCACTGCAAGTACGTACTGGTGTAGGTCAGGTCAGGACCCACCCTTGACTTTGATTGGAATATTATACATTTATAGTGCGTCCGCATTAGCTAGCTAGCATCTAATAAGTTCTATTATTTAACCAAACACAAAAGACCATTAGACAGTGACATTGCAACACTGCAGCAAAAACATGGTTGGAGAGAGAACGGTATCGATAGTCGAAGTTTTTGTTGAAAACCTGCACTATAGCAGATTCGTCCACCGTAAATTTCACAGAATCTGTCGGGAATTGAACCCCAGAGAAAGAAGATAGAAAATGGGATAACTGAGAAAAAATAAAGATCAGCAAAAGTTGGAAAGAGAACGGTATCGATAGTCGAAGTTTTTGTTGAAAACCTGCACTATAGCAGATTCGTCCACCGTAAATTTCACAGAATCTGTCGGGAATTGAACCCCAGAGAAAGAAGATAGAAAATGGGATAACTGAGAAAAAATAAAGATCAGCAAAAGTTGGAAAGAGAACGGTATCGATAGTCGAAGTTTTTGTTGAAAACCTGCACTATAGCAGATTCGTCCACCGTAAATTTCACAGAATCTGTCGGGAATTGAACCCCAGAGAAAGAAGACAGAAAAAGGGGTAACTGAGAAAAGAATAAAGATCAGCAAAAGTTGGTATCGATAGTCGAAGTTTTTGTTGAAAACCTGCACTATAGCAGATTCGTCCACCATAAATTTCACATAATCTGTCGGGAATTGAACCTCAGAGAAAGAAGACAGAAAAAGGGGTAACTGAGAAAAGAATAAGGATCAGCAAAAGTTGGAAAGAGAACGGTATCGATAGTCGAAGTTCTTGTTGAAAACCTGCACTATAGCAGATTCGTCCACCGTAAATTTCACAGAATCTGTCGGGAATTGAACCCCAGAGAAAGAAGATAGAAAAAGGGGTAACTGAGAAAACAATAAGGATCAGCAAAAGTTGGAAAGAGAACGGTATCGATAGTCGAAGTTTTTGTTGAAAACCTGCACTACAGCAGATTCATTCACCATAAATTTCATAGAATCTGTCGGGAATTGAACCCCAGAGAAAGAAGATAGAAAATGGGATAACTGAGAAAAGAATAAAGATCATCAAAAGTTGGGAAGAGAACGGTATCGATAGTCGAAGTTTTTGTTGAAAACCTGCACTATAACAGATTCGTCCATCATAAATTTCACAGAATTTGTCGGGAATTGAACCCCAGACTTTTGGTTAGAAACTTCAGTTGTGAATAGAAGAGAAGAAGAGAGAAAGGAGATAGAAAATGGGATAACTGAGAAAAGAATAAAGATCAGTAAAAGTAAACAAAAATCTAAAATAAAAGACGAAAAAATAAAGCCAAGTAAATAAAAATAGAGAGAAAAGAAGAATTGAGACAAATTTAAGGAAGATGACGAATGTAAGAAAAAAAGTAGAAGAAATTAAGAACTAATGATCAGAAGAAAGAAAACTGGTTCTCTGCAGATATTTGTGTTTCAATCCAAATTACAGTTGAATTTTCTCATTCTATTTTTAATCTGTATTTTTTATTTTACTGCAAATTTTCATTATTGTGAAGTATTATCTACTGTAAATTTCAGTTTATTGTAGACAAATTTCTTGTAAGATATTTTTAATGTCACATCTTAAATGTTACTGTTTAACATTCTTTGTCTTTGGCAACCTCACCGAGTTGGGGAAGATTAAATATTAAATTATGGGCGAAATAAAGACAAAATTAACGATGATACAAATTGAAATAAAAAAAATTGAGTGGAAAAACAATTACTTATATGTTGAAAGGAAAGAAGAGATTGGAGAAAGAAAGAAAAAAGAAGGCGAATAAGTCAAACTACAAATCCTACTATCTCCCGGGAAATTAACCACAATTCACTTGGTAACAAGTCGGCAAATAATTATCAATACTCTGACATTTCCTTGAAATTCAAAAGGCCTTTCGACGATATTGCAGTAGTGAAGCAATGTTAGAACAAGAATGTCATGGAAAACCGCACAGAACTTGCACCACAGTCATTTTTTTGTTCACTATGAATGTGGCTGTAATCGAACCTCGGTCGTCAAGCTGATAGGGTCCCGCAGGAGGGGCCGCCAGTGAGACGTTCATATCAGCGGCGATCGTAGCGATTCGTAAAGCACACGGTCACTCCTTCTCTCCGCGTCACTTTCACCGCAACCCACTCCACTATGACTGACTGACTGACAGACTGACGAGATCTCTACGCACTCGTAACTCGATGCCCCTCCTCCACCACGCGATAACCGGCTGCGGTCTGCGATCCCCAGCGTTGCCAACCATATCATAAGGTACTTATGTAATCTATATTATTGCACCTTCCTGTGCCAAATTTTATCCAGCCTATTACTTTTCTCAATCCATTCACTCCCTTCGTCCCAGTCTTCCTCTTGTAATTCTATTGCTTGCAACCACTCAAGCAATTTTCTTGGTAAAGTATTTATTTACACTGCAAGTGGGCAAAAACCCGGTGGAAGTGGTAACTTAATTACATCATCATCATCATCATCATCATCATCATCATCATCATCGTAACAAGTATTAGGCCAAGTGGCCTGTTACGGACTCAAACTAGAATTTTCAGTCCATCTCTTCTTTGGACGGCCTAGAGATCTTTTGCCATATGGATGGTAATGAAGCAGTGCTTTTGGAATTCTGCATCGATTCATTCGTTCGAGATGACCCTTCCACTGAAGTTGATATTTGCTGATGAACTGTATAATGGGTTCTATTTGAAGTTCTTGCATTAGGTCCTCATTTTTTTTATGATCCCAGCGAGTATATCCAGCTGTTGCTCTCGTAAACCTCATCTCACTTGTTGTTATTCTACTGACATCTTTATTCTTCACAGTCCACGCTTCGCTACCATAGCTTAATACTGGCTGTGCTAAGGTTTTATACAAGCCTATTCTTGTGTGTCTTTGTACTAGTGAAGGTTTCATGATTTTATTAATGATCCCCATTGTTTTATTATATTTACATATTTTTTCAGCAATATCTACTTCATCATAAGGTGATAGTGTATAGCCAAGATAAGTGAAGGTATTTACTCTTTCTATTATTTTATTATTCAAACAGATTTTGCTTGGTACAGGGAATTTCCCACAAAATGACATGATTTTCGATTTTTCAATATTAATTTCCATGTTATATTTTTCACTGACCTTATTTAAATTGTGTACTGAATATTGTAAATCATCTCCAGTTGACGCCATGAGAACTAAATCATCAGCGAAAAGTAAAGCATCAAGCTGCAAATTTCGATTAATTGGAATAAATCCATGGCGTGTCTGTCGCCAATCTTGAATGATTCTATTTATATTACACTATATGTATTACTTAATTACACACTATAAAAATAATACACAATACAAATGATACACAGTTACATTAATAATAATACATAAATAACCTAATTAATACGTGAACCTAATTTTCTATTACAACCCACATATGTATAGTCCCTACATAAGTTTCACATTGATACTGATAACCTTTCACTTCACTCTCATTTCACTCACTGCACTGGCACTATGACACATTTCACTGACACTTTAGAACACATTTCACTGAGACTATGTAACACATTTCACTGACACTATAGAACACACTATAATTTATCACTGATCGAAACTATTCACTGCCATTTTAAACCATAACTTCACTGACTCACCACGCTTCACTGATACAACAGTTCAAATAAGAAAACAATTACACCTTATTCATACTTATAAACAGAACTACACTAAACTGAAAATTTGTAGTCTAAGACCTTCTTACAAGTTATTCTCAAATAAGTTACAATTCAAACCAAAGGAATAACTCGTCAGGCTAAGTAAATACATGTCACCTTAAGTAATATAACGTCTCTTTTTTAATTTACACTTCATACACAACTTTTCAATTTATTCTTGAATCTCCTTAAGGAAGGACAGCCCTCAAAGACCGCTGCAGTTAGGTCATTCCAATCATTTATAGTTAACTTACATTTAAAAATGAGAATTTACCTACATCCGTTTTCTGTTTCCTACATTTTATTTCAAACTCATGATCGTTCCTACCATAGTTCGTTGGCTTTTCTTACCGAGCCGTTATGTCTACCCATGGTTTTTTGACCTAGGTGTGCTTTGTACAATTGTGTTATTCTAGTTTTTCTACGTCTTTTTTCCAATTAATATTCTAGCTTCTGTCATTCTTTCACGTGACTACATCGACAAATTCATTATAGCAGTGTCATAAATTATAAGGCACCTCTTAACTTAAACACAGTACTAACATTAAAATTATATTTAATTATTATTATTATTATTATTATTATTATTATTATTATTATTATTATTATTTATTACTTGGCAATAAATTAAAAAGTAATACTTAATAAAAAATAAGTAATAGTTTTAAAACTTTTTCTATGAAAATTGCAAAATATGTAGGCCTATAATTATAGCGGTACCATCTAAATTTCTAAGTATTAAGCACTTATGAAAAAATCCAATAATATGCAAAAACATGCACTATAAAAATTACAATTTCTGAATGGAGAAACATTGTCGAGTGTATACAGAGTGTTAAAAAAAAGTATCCAATATTTTAGAAGGTGATAGTATGCATCAAAACAAGAAAATAATGTCTAATAAACATGGGTCCTACAACACATACTTTCTGAGATATGAACACTTGTTCATAGGAGGTGCTCAATGTGACGTCCATTCATGGCAATGCATTCCTCTGCCCTTCGGCGTAAGGAATCACGCACTCTTTGAATTTGTTTTAATACGTTGATAAGAAAGTCCTGATAACGATCCCCAGTTAATGTCTGTGGTAGCACGTATGACCCTATTAATCTATTATCAAGAACGCCTGCCCATAAGTTGATTGAGAATCGGTGCTGATGCCTTGTTTCTTCAATTGCATGGGTATTTTCATTAGCCTACACAATATGCTGATTAAAAAAATTCCCAACACCATCTCTGCTGAACGCCGCTCATATCAGCAACCAGACTTTTGTTCAGTATTTCTTGTGACGTATCATTATTCCATACCACGGGTGTCAACTACGGTATGATTATCTGGTAGTCTGCTGTATTGTAGGGCAAAGAAGTGCACTGCCATGAATGTACGTCACATTGAGCACTTCCTATAAACAAGTGTTCAGACCTCAGAAAGTATGAATTGTAGAACTCATATTTATTAGACATTATTTTCTTGTTTTGATGTATATTATCACCTCCTAAAATACTGGATACTTTTTTTAACATCCTGTATATTATAATCTGCATTTGTTTTAATCAAACAGAAAAAAAATTATTACATAACTATCCTAACCTTAGACTCATAATTCATCTGTTTTTTTTATTTATCTGTTTCTAATTATATCCAATCGATAACATATTTCTAACCGTCTGAGGAAATCCATCTTAGTAAATTGTAATTTTGAATTGTTTTTGCCCTCATTTGCCAAATTTCTGCACCAAAGTCAGTACATTTCTGATTCATGAGTTACTCGTATATATTAATTTTAATGGTGTTATCCCATAATATTGAATTTAATAAGAAATAACCAATCTTTCCTTTATTTCCTACAAATTAAGTCCGCTTCATGAGTAGCATTTTGTTAATTTTTGCTCCACATGTCTATATATATATATATATATATATATATATATATATATATATATATATATATATATATATATGTTTATTTGTAGCTAAAATCGGATTATAACCACCCGAATTTACCGAAGAGTCATACAGGCTTCTAATGCATTACAAGAAAGCTATTAAGGAGTTCGATTAGTTTAAGGCAGTAATTCAAATCAAAATCATAGGGATATGATGACACATTTAACGTAGTTTTGACGTGAATTAAGGTTTATATAGGCCTACACGAACACACATCACATCGACAATAGACAATCATTAATTACGTCATAGGGTTGATTCAAACCTACGACTGCGGTTTTCGTAAACTCATTTTAACTACCACCGATTATAAATAATAATAATAATAATAATAATAATAATAATAATAATAATAATAATAATCGCACTAGTGAATATGTAAAATAATCTCGAATTAAGACCGTATGCCAGATTATATCTTTGAAGTCCCGAATACTGGATGAAAAGGCTGTGAGAACAATTTTAATAGCAGTAATAGTATATTATTATTATTATTATTATTATTATTAGTATTATTATTATTATTATTATTATTATTAGACGCCAAAAAGACGCATGGGGGCTTGAAATTAGAGCTCCATGGTTTCCCGACCTTAGTACTAGAGTGAGGTGGGATGGTCGGCATCACGCTTCGACCGCCTTTTATCCCTTCAGTATTCAATTTTGCACAAGGCTGAGTGGATCACGAGGTCATTCTGGAAGGTCTGTCAAAGGTAAAAATAACGCCACCATCCAGGACTGAATCAGAAACCTTCCAGTCCATAGTAAACTGCTCTACCAACTAAGCAACTAGCTACGTAAATAGGCCCTAATCGGTTTGATCTAATTCCGAAACACAGTATTCATGCAACCTTAAAGCAGGACTTATATTTTTTGCAGTCTTACTTATGTACCAACTTACAAATACAAGAGAACCCGCAGGTTCATTGCCGCCCCCACATATGCCCACCAACGGTCCCTATCATGAGCAAGATTAATCCAGTCCCTACCACCATATCCCATCTCCCTTAAATCCATTTTAACATTATCCTCCCATCTATGTTTCGGCCCCCCCAAAGGTCTTTTTTTCCTCAGGTCTCCCAACTAACACTCTATACGCATTTCATACGTGCTGCATGCCCTGCCCATCTGAAACGTCTGGATTTAATGTTCCTAATTATGTCAGGTGAAGAATTCAATGCGTGCAGTTCGGCGTTATGTAAAGGCTGGCTCACAATAAACCGGGAACAAATGACAACGGCAACGGAAATAATGTTAAATTAAATGTACTTAAATGTGAGCATTCACAATTAATTTTCACGTTTCCGTTCCCGGGCTCAGGTATGCTTCTCGTTAATTGTGAATGTTCACATTTAAATACATTTTAACAATATTTCTGTTCTCGTTCTCGTTTTTCTGCTCCCGGTTTGTTGTGGACCAGCCTAAACTTTCTCCGTTCTCCTGTAACTTCATCCCTCTTAGCCCCAAATATTTTCCTAAGCACCTTATTCCCAAACACTCTTAGTCCCTGTTCCTCTCTCAAAGTGAGAGTCCAAGTTTCACAACCATAGACCTACAGATTTTTGCAGCCACTAAAATAATACCACCAATAATCTTCATGAATTTATTCCTGCGTGCTCCATTTCGATAAACCAGCATGAATTATTATTATTATTATTATTATTATTATTCTTTACTGGCGTTTAAGGAACCCGGAGGTTCATTGCCGCCCTCACATGAGCCCGCCATCGGTCCCTATCCTGAGCAAGATTAATCCATTCTCTATCATCATATCCCACCTCCCTTAAATCCATTTTAATATTATCATCCCATCTACGTCTCGGCCTCCCCAAAGGTCTTTTTGTCTCCGGCCTCCCAACTAACACACTATATGCATTTCTGGATTCGCCCATACGTGCTACATGCCCTGCCCATCTGAAACGTCTGGATTTAATGTTCCTAATTATTATGTCAGGTGAAGAATACAATGCGCGCAGTTCTGTGTTGTGTAACTTTCTCCACTCTCCTGTAACTTCATTCCTCTTAGCCCCAAATATTTCCCTGAGAACCTTATTCTCAAACACCCTTAACCTATGTTCCTCTCTCAAAGTGAGAGTCCAAGTTTCACAACCATTAAGAACAACCGGTGATATAACTGTTTTATAAATTCTAACTTTCAGATTTTTGACAGCAGACTGGATGATAAAAGCTTCTCAACCGAATAATAACAGGCATTTCCCATATTTATTCTGTGTTTAATTTCCTCCCGAGTATCATTTATATTTGTTAGTGTTGCTCCAAGATATTTGAACTTCTCCACCTCTTCGAAAAATAAATTTCCAATTTTTATATTTCCATTTCGTACAATATTCTCGTCACGAGACATAATCATATACTTTGTCTTTTCAGGATTTACTTCCAAACCTATCTCTTTACTTGCTTCCAGTAAAATCCCCGTGTTTTCCCTAATCGTTTGTGGAACTACTACTACTACCACTACCACTACGACTACTACTACTACTTTGTAATTAATCATGAAGCAGAACTATTTCTATTTACTACAGGAGAACAAAAAATACAAACGAATCAGTTACTCGTGAAGACGGCAGTATGTACTTGTAAGGCGTCGGTTCACGTACGCAGTAAAGCTCTTCTCCCAGCGGTTTAACATTCCTCTAGTTTTACATCATTTCTCGAGAGGTTTATTACCAGTGTGTTACACTGATGTATTGATGTGAACCCGGGGCACAGGGTCACGGCCAATTTAAAAATAAAATTCCAACGCAGCCAACCACAGCTTCTTGTGCAATATCTCCTTAAAGGCAGAGAATCTTTATTTAACGACTCTGCATCACTCAAAATGGTTACTGCAGAATACAAGACGATCACTGAATGGTAAAATATAGAGCGGGGCATTTATAAGCAACGACTTACAGCGTTATTTAGCGATGTACATCAACTATAGGAGCTATACTGTAACCAACAGAGGAGCACCCGAGCACCGGTCTATATGTGTTCAATATAGAATTGTACAGTGCGATCCATATAAACCTTTACAACTTCAATGATTTCTCTTTGGAAAATAATATAAACTTGAAATTGTGGGGTTCAGAAGCAAAGGGATGTAAGTGGACTTAAGTTAAACCCTAGATCATATATACCCAGACAGGTCGGCCTTATAGGCTTTGAGGTTAACAACTTTTGTCAGGTTTACTACGCTGCCATCTAGTTTGTTACATAAGGAATCACGTCATAATTCCCATTTGAATTGCATTAGCGACTGTACTGCCATCTCGTGTTCGTTTACGGCAGACGGGTGGCGATCCTGACGGTTGTTCTCTTCAAAGTGCTGCCGATTTTAACATAGCGATGAGTTATCTGTTACATATATGATCTAGGGTTAAACATAATCCTAATAATGAACCAAAGTTTCATCATGTTCTGATATTAGATGGTGTTGGTAAATCAATTAGGGCATTGTTGGCAATTTTAAATAAGGGGTGTTTAATTCGTATAGGTTTATTCATTAATTTATTTGGCGTAGGGGTGCCTTTAAAATATTCGTAATTTTTAATACTACAATTAATGTTAAGAAAAAATAAGAAGCAAGTATAATAGTAATTAAATTTGTTGGTTTATTATTTTGAGGAAATGAGGTTGAAAGGATTTTATAGGGGGCTTATATAGTAAGAATTGTAAATTTTTTTATTGTCTCAATCGATAGAGTAGGCTATACTTTTCTGTATATATTTCCAAATTTTCAGATATATATTGACAGGGAGGGCGTAACATATGCAGCAGGTATTTTTAGTGTGGGATGTAGGCTAAGTAGAAGTAGTGAAAGATACGAGTTTGAGTTGTTACTGAACACTTTAAATTGTACATTTACCAAACCGTTAACCAATATACTTACCAACTCTAAATCATATAATTATTTCATGTCCTTCTTGAATAGAATATTCGCGAAACTGTAAAATGTTAAATTACTCTGGGGGAAAAATCGTATTAGTTCTAACCAACTATTATGAAACTGTAAGTCTTCAATTTCGCATTTCGCATAATTTATTGGTTTTTATTTTATTTTTATTTATTTATTTATTTTAATTACGTAATTAATTTCCAATTTTAAGCCATTTCTTGTAATACCTCCTTATTGCCAATTGTTGTTAGTAAATAATGCATTTAATTAATAAATTTCAAGTCATCTCTTAACATAGTTATTTATTGCTTTTAAAATAATGTGTTCAATAACTATTTTATTTTTATTTATATATATATATATTTCTTCCTATAACCATTACAGGCTGCCATTGACAAAGAGTACCGTGATACAATAAGAATAGAGAAATGCCTTGAAGCTTTATGAAACATATTTTGTTGTTACAGTGAAAAATAACAAATTGAAATAGATTGAAACACAAAATAATATACGAAATAACGTCAAGAAGATGTGAATTACAGTCATGGTCTCTTTGAATGATGCCTGAAAATAGCTATTAATCCTTTGCTTGTTTGTTTTTTAAAAAATAATGTGTTTAATCTGTAACTATAGTCAGTGTATTGTTATTAGTATCTCTTTGTTGTTACCTATTGCTTTAAAAAGAATGTGTTTAATTTGTAATCTTAAGTCATTTTTTCTACTATTTCTTTACTGTACTGTTTACATTTGTTTTTAAATCTTTTGTATTGCCCCTACCATTATATATTGCCCTTCAACAATTTCGGTATTCGTTAGTTGTAAGTCATTACTTGTGTTATATTTTAATTACTGTAATTGTACCGGTACCTGAATCATGTATGTAACTTGTAACATTAAATCATTGCTTGCAATATCTCTTTATTACTCTTAACTGTTTATTAATATAGTACAATAATTAAAATAATATTAGGTATACAGTAGCTGAAACCAACTTTTTCGGTGCTGTAATTTCGGTGCATTATTTCTTCTACTTATATCCTGTTTATTTATAATAAGTCTTCAAGGAAGCAGCTAAATTATTAGTTACAAAAGAATAACTTTTAAATTATTAGTCCATATATTTTCTAAACATATTCCTGAAATAGACCTTACACAAAAAACCATTATTATGCGTAACTCCCTGGAAGTGAGCATCACGCATGGAATTTCGTCACTAGGTGTCTCCTCTCCACTCAAAAAAAGCTGAAGTTGTATGATTTGAAAGGAAATTGTTACGGAAATATCATTCTTGGATGTAATCGTTTTCCACGATAGCAAAGAAAGACATACTGATATTCTGAGGGACGCCAGCATGACAGAAATATTCCGAGTCTTGCGTGAAATCTGTCCGCCGACTAGTGCACGTGTCCACCACTCATATCCATTATTCACCCTATGAGGAGACTCCGTGGACTCGCATGACGTCAGCCACGACGTCCCAAGACAGCAACATGCGGTTAATCGGGCCATCCTTCAGCCGGGATGGCACATCACCACGGCAACAAAGCACACCTTCAACTATCTCTTTGTACATTGCAGAGCTGAGCATTCAGAACTACGAGGCGAGGAGAAAATGAGACAGCGCCAGAGAAAGAAGGAAGTGAATAAGGAAGATAGAAAAAGTGAAAGGTGTGGTTAATATGAAAATAAAGAAAGTAAATAAACAGGCAAAAACGAGAAAGATGTAAGAATGAAGCTTAAAGCAATTGAATCTTTATTACAGCTCTGAAGGATGTTAGTTTAAAATTGAAGGAAAAGAAGCGAACAATCACTTAAGAGTAAATAAATTAAGAATACAGGGGAAAAACTTGATAAATCACGTTTTACTGTTTTACAGGAGAGAAAGTTAAAAATGTCAAGAATCATTATATTCCACTGTCTTTGGGTTATCATTCTTGAAATTTCTTTGGATTAATGAGGTTGTTATTCTGTACAGTGAAACTACACACATGTACAGGGACATCATTTTATTTTTACTACCATTTTTAATATTAATCTGGCTATACCTTTAGAGAACCGGAAACACCGTTGCTACCCCCTTCCACGACTGGAGTTCGATGATACTGGCGTAAAACACAAACAAATCACTTTACTAGGTATAGGAGAGAAGAAAAGTAGTTCATCCATTTACGTAAACTAGGAAATATCGCGATTTTGAGTTCGATAATTTTCATTAGGTTTTTGTTTAATCAAAATACAATAAGTGTTTTTACTCATGAACTGAGCTATCCATTCGGACGTATTCATTATGCAGTGTATATTATACTGTCCACAGCACATTAGCGTACAATATAGAGAAAGAAGGTAAATTGAAAAATAATCGTAATATGAATATTTAAACACATTTTTGAAAATGGTGGCCGTTCATTTCGATACAGGCTTCAGTTCTTTTGTGCATATTATTGCACTATAGACTATTGCATCTAATTCCAATTGACAGTTTCGTCCTTCGTACTAGTAACTCATGTACCTACTCTATAAAAGAGTACCTTACGTACTGTAAATTCAATCTTCACTTCTGCCCGACCCGCACAGATAAAATTACTCAGACATGCTATCTACTGTCCGTCCAAGTGGTTACGCCGCAGGATCGTAGAAAGGGGGGAAATCATGTGACAGTTAATTACTTAACGAGGCCCTTTTTTTAAGTTATTTTAAACAGTTGTATAATATTACGTAAACGTCCAATTCCTAACAGAAATTAATGTTTTCAGAAAAGAGCTAAGACAGCCCAGCTTTTATAGAGGGGCGAGCAGAAGCAGGTGGGGGAAATCGGGATGCGACGTAGGCAAACGGACAGTACTTGTGCGAAAATATGATTCAATATTGAAAGCTATTTCGTCACTGCAAAACGCGAACACATTTCTGGAACGTACTATACTTACTAACTCAGTGCTGTTTACTATACGCGGCCTTGGTTCTATGACGTGTTGGAACTTCATTAGTAGAAGGGGTGGGAGTGAAGTACATTAAAAAACTCAGGTACAATAAAAATTGAAGTAAAAATAAAATGATGTCCCTGTACACTACCTGAGCTATTACATAACATCTAAAATAGAAAATCGATAATTTCGACTTATTACGTTATTCTTCCTTTGATTGAGGTTCTAACTGAAATGTACATCTATTAATGCTCATGCTTGGGATATTTACAATTACATAACATCATTTAATGTAGAAGTTAAACGACACAATTTAAGTTTCAAGTATAAACTGAGAAAAAAATACTAACTAAAAAAAACGAAAAAATCTATACGAAAAAAGTTTCAATCTAAATAAATATAATATTTAATTCTCTTACTGAAAATGCTATTAGATCCTATTAAGGTTACTTAATTCTGAATTTATTTTGACTATTATACTTTTACTACGTCATACTACGTTTGACCAATAAAACGGTACGAAAGGACGTCTTTCAACCAATCATGGCTGCTTATCGCACAATCCTATCACTTCCCTAGCATTTGTTTCTTTGTTTTTCAACATTTCAAACTGCAAATTCTTTACGGTACTATAAAACATGGTTTGCGATCGTCATTTGTTTCTTGCATAGATAGTCGACTGAAAATGGCGGCTCCGTTCAACGTTTTGGTGAAGCTAACATTAGTGAAATAGAATTTTAGTAAGTCAATTAATATGTATTTTATTGTATTAGAGTACTTTATTTCTTCTAATCTTTATATACAAACTTTCTTCTAATCGTTTAACAGTCAATTAAATCAAGTGAGATCACTATTGATAAACTGATTGTATAATCTTGGTCCATAATATGAAGAATGAATTTGTCTAGATTTTGTATTGTATTTTGATTCAAGTAAAAGAGGCAACACCTTTCGCCTAATATTATGAAATGTTTCTATTTATCATATGTATACTTAAAACTATTTTTATGAAAGAAAAAGTTCAACAGAGTTAAATAGTACATTTCTTCAATATTATGAGCACAAAATTCTTAAAGGTGTTGGGTAAAGGTTCTGACAAATAAATTTTAATAATTCTTTCTTGAAACAAAGACAGAGGAATAACTAATTATACTATAGCTAAGTATATACTGAATATTGATAAATATATTATTATTATTATTATTATTATTATTATTATTATTAAAATAGAAATTCGAAGAATGACACATTTTTAAAAAATAGTTTTGGGGGCAGATAAAAAAGTCATTTTTTTCTTCCACCATGTCAACAATGTCAAAACAAGTGCTTGTACAAATTTTCGCGACTCGAACGCAATTATAACGGCTGTAAGAAAATGTTTCCCCAGGGCCGTTTACAGAAAGAAAACAAAATTTCATGGAAAGATTTATTGAAACGGATACAGGAATTGTTGAGATATTTTCAACACGTCCCTCATCGGAATTGAGATATATGTCATACCGTGGGATCAACTTTCTTAGTCCTGTGTCTGAGAAGTCTGCAGTCTAAGATCGGAACCAGTGTGTAACAGCCGTCTGAACCTTTCTGTCGATCCCATGGTATGACAAATATCTCAATTCCAGTGGGAAATATGTTCAAAAATAGCTCAACAGTTGTATCTGTTCCAATAAATTTTTTCAATGAAATTGTGTTTTCTTTTTTTTCAGGGAATCTTATTTTTTCGGCCCTCGTAATTGCGTTCGAGTGGCCAAAATTTTTACAAGCACTTGTTTTGATATTATTAACACGATGGAAGAAAAAAAAAACTTTTTATTTGCCCCCATCAGAAAGTTTGCTTGTAAGACTGGAAGTCTTCTTAGAAAGAGACAGAATACAGAACTATAGAAAACGTATATGTTCAGTGAACTTCATTTCTTCTCCTTAGCTTATAAACATGAACATCACAGCCACCCATCACAAACTCAATAACGGGACTAAGGTCGGAAAGTACACAAAGGTATAGCACACAACTCTGCCACGAGGAAAATAACTTAGAAGTCGGTCTACCAATATTATTACGTAACCCGTGTTCCACTTTCGATGCCGGTCCGTTCAAGGACAGAGTCAGCAGCAATGAGATGCTCGTCCAGACTAGACGGCTACGTGAAGGCTTTCCTTATTTGACAAAAGGCAGGCAATCCCCCACAAATGTTCTAAATATGATGTTAAACATGATCTCAGTCCGAGTTCATACCTACGGTTCTTCTCTACTAGTCACTCTGCATCTGACAAGAGAACCACTGTCTACTAGTCTTAAGCTACGGTTTCGCTACGACGATCTTCGTCGAACGAACTTCGCTGACGATTGATATCGCCAGCGGTCATCGTCAGAGAGTGGTTTCTTTACCGGCGAACTTCGTAGGTGGATAGTTTGTTTCATATAGTTGACCATGTCTGATCAGCTGATATGTGGATGACAATATGATAATGTTATAATATAAGTTTTGCCTTGAAAAACAAGTACGGATCTTTTAAGTAGTTAATGTCATGTTTATAAATATACTGGGTGTTCATTTCAAAGTGTGTCATGACGTCACTGTTGTGAGTCAGCGATTTGAAGCGAGTTTCAGCTTTTATGTCAGAGAAGTTGCCTATTAATCAAGGCGTTCAATCTGAACTTGAGAACGTATACTGTATAACTTGAACGTCGTAGCAACAGATGGCGATCTGTACGGTCTGTGTGCTACCATAACCTCTTTCGAACTGTGTTTTGCGCGGGCAAGTCGTACGCAGGGTATTTGTTATCATCCGTTGCATACCGCAATATTCCACTACACAAATAAAATGCTCCGTGTCCATGTCGACCGTCGAAGTTAATGTCAACAAATACGTAAGTAATCGTCTTAACTCTCTCGCCATATTAGATTAGATTAGATTTATTTATTTAACCTGGTAGAGATAAGGCCGTCAGGCCTTCTCTGCCCCTCTACCAGGGGATTACAACTATAACATGAACAATAAGATTACAATTAATATTAAATTTACAATTACAATTACAATAAAAATTAAAGTACGACAAGAATACCTGATTAATGAAAGCTAGACATTTTATCATAGAAGTTAAGAACAAAGAATATTTTTGTATTTACTAAAAGAAAAAAACTCACCTCAGTACGTGTTTCCAAACAGTTCACATTCCTGCCACTACCGGCGTTACCGCACGTATCGGTACGTACTTACAAAGTCCGTGGGTATCCACGGACTCTGCGTACTTCAGAATGAACGCCGTACTTACTAGGCAACTTCTCCCGCATTTAGGTAATACGCCTCTGCGGAAGTGTAGGAAGTTGAATTCTCTAGGCTCATCGGCTAGCCACATGACGACATACAGCGAGCCATGACACACTTTGAACTGAACACCCAGTATATATAGAGAGGGGTCTTTTAATTAATTGATATTAAGACATCTTGAAAATGAACCCACCAATTTTAAGGAATATTTCAGACTTCCTCCCGAACAATTTCATTTTGTTTTAAGTTCAATTGAAAATGATGTTGTAAAATTACCCACAAAATTTATTCACAAACCAATCAGCCCAGCTGAAAGATAAACAATCATATAAAAACTTTATTTTTACTTTTTACAATGCTATTTTTTTCATTTAGGAGCATTTATTTAGGAAATAATGTTACAAATAAAAAAAATAATGTGAGAAGGAGGTTGTTGCACTTCTCTCCTTTGCTCGGAATTCCACTTCACTTACTATTTCACACTCAAACTTTGCTTCAGTAGCTAAAACTGCCGCATCGTGTGTGTCCTTCAATTATGACTCACTTTACTCAATTGTATTAACAGTTCTGGTTATTGAAAAATATAGATTTGTTATTGTTTACATTGATTCTTCTTTTTGGCTCATGTCGAACAGGGATTTGTGTTTAATCAATTAATTTATCGTCCTTATTAGTGAAGAAATTGCAGAAAGATTTCTGTTTTACCGCCATTATGATATGTATGATGTATAAATCACATGTTATTAAATGATTTAATTCATAACCTACTGTAATTTTACAATTGGTTTCTCGGCGATGATCGCCAGGTTTTTGCCTCCAAGGCAAACGCCGACGATGTTCGTCGAGCCCAGCGACGTTCGTTGACGTTCATCGCCGTAAAGAAACCATGTACATTCAAATCAACGGGACAGAATCCCAGCGAAGATCGCCAGCGATGATCGTCGGCGAAGATCGCCGTAGCCAAACCGTAGCTTTAGCGTCCACACCTGTGGAGCAACGGTCAGCGCGTCTGGCCGCGAAACCAGGTGGTCCGGGTTCGATTCCCGGTTGGGGCAAGTTATCTGGTTGAGGTTTTCTCCGGGGTTTTCCCTCAACCCAATATGAGCAAATGCTGGGTAACTTTCGGTGCTGGACCCCGGACTCATTTCACCAGATTATCACCTTCATTTCATTCAGACGCTAAATAACCTAGATGTTGATACAGCGTCGTAAAATAACCCAATAAAATAAAAAAACTAGTCTTAGCGACAGTAAATATGAACATAAGAAATAGTTTTTTTAAATAAATAATTACCTTATACAGGGACATCATTTTATTTTTACTAACATTTTTAATATTAACCTGGCTATACCTTTAGAGAACTGGAAACACAGTTTGCTAGCCCCTTCCACGACTGGAGTTCGATGATGCTGACGTAATATACAAACAAATCACTTTACTAGGTATAGGAGGGAAGAAAAGTAGTTCAGCCATTTACGTAAACTAGGAAATATCGCGCTTTTGAGTTTGATAATTTTCATTCGGTTTTTGTTTAATCAAAATACAGTACTGTATTAACAGTATTTTTACTCACGAACTGAGTTATCCATGCGAACGTATTCATCATGCAGTGTATATTATACTGACTACAGCACATTAGCGTACAAAGTAGAGAATGATGTTAAATTTAAAAATAATCATAATATGGATATTTAAACACATTTTAGAAAATGGTGGCCGTTCATTTCGATATAGGCTTCAGTTCATTTGTGCATATTATCGCACTATAGGCTATTGTACCTAATTCCAATTACTGTACCAGTATCGTCCTTCGTACTAGTAACTTATGTTGAAATAATTCTGTACCTACTCTATAAAAGAATACCTTACGTACTGTAAATTCAGTCTTCACTTCTGCCCGATCCGAAAAGATAAAATTACTCAGACATACTATCTACTGTCCGTCCAAGTGGTTATGTCTTAGGGTCGTAGAAAGGGAGGAAATCACGTGACAGTTAATTACGTAACGAGGCCCTTCTATTTAAGTTATTTTAAAAAGTTGTATAATATTATGTAGATGTCCAATTTCTAACAGAAATTAATGTTCTCAGAAAAGAGCTAAGTCAGTCCAGCCACTAGCTGGCGAATAAAAGCTGGTGGGAGAAACCGGGATACGACGTAGGCAAATGGACGACAGTACCTGTGCGAAAATGATTTAATATTGAATGCTCTTTCGTCACTAGAAAACGCGAACATATTTTTGGAACGTACTGTTTACTATGACCGTAAGGCTACTATGACTGTATATGCGGTCTTGGATGTGTGTGGAGGACGGTTGAACTTCATTAGTAGAAGGGGTGAAAGTGAAGTACATTAAAAAACCCAGGTACAATAAAAATTGAAGTAAAACTAAAATGATGTCCCTGTATTACGGGACACTAGGGCTGAATTTTTGGCTAAAATTACATAAATAATTACCTTATACATTTTTTAAGCATTCTGTCCTATATTTAGCCCCCGTATAATAAATTTAACGGGTTAGGTACAGCTTACAGCAGTAAAATTTTTGGAAATATTCAACATTTTTTTTTCCATTACTGTATCTTGTACAATAATTAATTTTTTTTTTTTTTTTTTTTTTCAAAATTCAAAATGTTGACAGTTCACCGTGCAGTGATGAAGCGTTTCCCTCATAACTCATAAACCTGTTAACTTTTTAATATTCTCTCTATTTTATTTTATTGCTGAAACTCATGTTTACAATATCATGCTCTTTCAACTACATTCCTTAATAAATAATATTTTTTTTTTATTTTGTGTTAGAAGAAAATACTGATGTTTGACCATTTTTTAAAATGAACTTACTTTTTATCAGACAATCTATCAAAGGTAGAGAAGTGATCTTGCATCATATTGTAGATATGTCATGTATAAATACACACACACAATTTCATCACAGAATGCTGGATAGTTTTTGAATTATGTGGGTAACGCTTCATCACTGCGGAGTGGGGGGGGGAAGTAAATTTTTTTAATTGTAAAAATATCTTTTTCATATAGCAGAAGGACAGTATTTTACACATACTAATTTTCATTATTGTACAAGATACAGTAATGGAGGAAAAAATGTTGAATATTTCCAAAATTTTACGGCTGTAAGCTGTACCCAACCCCTTAAAGGTCTGGTGACCATTTTTAAAATTCCACACTCACTAAAAATTGCGTTTTTGGTCAATAATAAAGTTCCTAGCGGCTTCCATTTGTTCCGATGTATATGAAATTTTGCAAAAATATTCAGCATATTGTCATACACAAAGTCGGCTCTTGACTGAAAACTTTTCATAATATGAATTTTCAACTTCTAAAGATTAAAGAAAATTATCAAGCAAAAATTATGATTTGTAAGACAAATTTTTATCTCATGAACCAATTCCAAAATTTAAAAATTTATGCGCAGTTTTCTTTATCATGAAATGTAAGTCCTTCACAGAAGATTTTGGAAGCAAAAACAATTAAGGAATGTTTTGAGTTTACGAATAATTTAATATAATTAAAATACGTGAAAATTAATATGTAAGGAACTAGTGATTAAAACTTGATGAAATTTGGTACTGTTATTTAAACGTACAGACACAACAAACCCGCCGAATTTGAAATAAATTAATCAAAAACTTCAAAAGATTCAAAACTTAATCCTGGTGTCCCTGAAGTGATGAAAGCTTAACAATATAAATAAAATCTGAACTCTATTATACGCAGATGGTTAATATAAATAAAATCCGAACTCTATTATATGCAGATGATCAATATAAATAAAATCCGAACTCTATTATATGCAGATGAGCAATATAAATAAAATCCGAACTCTATTATATGCAGATGATCAATATAAATAAAATCCGAACTCTATTGTATGCAGATGATCAATATAAATAAAATCCGAACTCTATTGTATGCAGATGATCAATATAAATAAAATCCGAACTCTATTATATGCAGATGGTCAATATAAATAAAATCCGAACTCTATTATATGCAATGATCAATATAAATAAAATCCGAACTCTATTATATGCAGATGATCAATATAAATAAAATCCGAACTCTATTATATGCAGATGGTCAATATAAATAAAATCCGAACTCTATTATATGCAATGATCAATATAAATAAAATCCGAACTCTATTATATGCAATGATCAATATAAATAAAATCCGAACTCTATTATATGCAATGATCAATATAAATAAAATCCGAACTCTATTATATGCAGATGATCAATATAAATAAAATCCGAACTCTATTATACGCAGATGGTCAATATAAATAAAATCCGAACTCTATTATATGCAGATGGTCAATATAAATAAAATCCGAACTCTATTATATGCAGATGATCAATATAAATAAAATCCGAACTCTATTATATGCAGATGGTCAATATAAATAAAATCCGAACTCTATTATATGCAGATGATCAATATAAATAAAATCCGAACTCTATTATATGCAGATGATCAATATAAATAAAATCCGAACTCTATTATACACAGATGATCAAGTTATACTTGCCAAATCCGAGGATGAACTACAGAAAACTTGTAATGAATTAAATAAAATTTGTCAAATATATAAGAAAATCTCAAACTCAAAATCAAAATTAATTTCGATATGTAGTAAACACCCATAGAGTGCAAAAAATGTTATTAATGATAAACTAATAGAAAAAATATCTAATTTCACATAGGCCTATTTGGAAAGTCTCATATCAAGTGAAGAAAAAGACATGGACATTAGATTACAAAAATACAACAAAATTAATGGAACAATTAAACGATAGTTAGATAAACAAATATAACATTGCAGAACGAAAAGTTACATTTTTGCGGATCACATTTCTGCATATTTAACGGACAAAACTAAAATTTTTTCAATCATTTATTATCGTAATACACTGCTCTCTT